>NC_055959.1:24601621-24789121 GCF_018492685.1 Alosa sapidissima
TCAATTGTGGTGTAGCGCAATCTAGTGAAAGATACTGTACATGCAGAAACATTGTGACAACACTTGTGATGAATTTATGAATTTCAATATCTCTATGGTGGTTCTACTGTATATTTCAAGAACCACCTGGCTCCACACACCCATCTACACACAGACGGAGGGAAACACTAAGTATAGGCCTGTTACACATACACTCATAAACTGGCACACACACATACACACGTGCGCACATGCACACAACACACACAAACAGAGAACACACTCACATTCACTCACACACTTTGGTTGTGAGTGATTAATTTTCTGCAGATATAACATGTAGGATTAAGCAGTGATCATATTATGTAAGACTTCTTTGTGTCACCATTCACACTTGCATATGAGTCTGTGAACATTTCTTACTCCTACTGCCAGCAATAATCATTGGCAATCAATAACAACACACAATCAATACCCATTATTGATCTTTAAAGAGATCAGTCATCTGTAGGATGATGTTAACTGAGGAGAGCAACTGCATACCCGAACAGTATAAGATGAAGAACAGTCGTCATATCCCTGTTAGTTCACAGAAGCAGTAGTGATGCTCTACAGCCATGGGAGTCCTATATGTGTCATCGACTAGCGTAAACACACATTTTCATTAAAAGGCACTTATCAAGCATGGTCACTGACAGCAAGCTGTGGCTTTCCCTTAACACTCTGCTTAAATAAGCCTGTAACTGGGAGTATTGCTGAGAAAGAGTAGTTCTAATAAAAAAAAGAGATCCCGCTACATCATCATTGAGAAAACTCCTCATTATGCTGCCTTCACAGGTTTACACTGAACCAGAGGCGGCAAAATGCTGCTACAGTTTGTGTTTTAATTCAGCATGCTAGCAGAGGTGTGATGTCTCACATAGTGTCTAGCTCAGTGGTCCCCAAACTACGGCCCGCCACCTCATTTTGGGTGGCCCCCCAAAACATGTCCGTGGTATATAGCATCTGCCCCGCATGGGAGTATGACATCGTCAAACTATAACCTCCGTAATTTCCCCCATTCATTCTGTATTCACCCCTTGCAAGTGACGTCACGTTTTGTTCGCGCCACAGCAAAATAGCCTAGTGGACGGCAAGAACATGAATCAAATCAATGGGTTGTAATGGGACACATCGCACAGCTAGGAGATTATAGTGAGATTTAACTGTAGTAATGCCCTTCCACGACTGTTGGCTTATTGTTTGGAATACAACAACATCCCATGTTCTTGCATAGATATATTTTGGTTTGTTTTCTTTGTGTTTCGGGAGTATTTCAACCACAATTGCATGCTTATCTCCTCAGTGTATAAAGCACAGCAGCGGTTGCTATAGCAACCATAGACTCTGAACAGGACGGCAGATAGCACTTCGGCAAAGTCTTTGGCAAGATCTGAATGTAAACAGATAATACTGTTCAAGTTTTTTTTAAATTTCCTATTTCTTTCCATTCTTTAACTTAAGACATGTAAGAAGTAAGTTTATTCGCTGGGCAACGTACAAACTGACGAGTTACATTAGCCCTAGCACTATGAGCTACGATAAACGTTAGCTAGAATAGCTAGCTTCTAAGTGTGGCAGCTAGTTATTATTTCATGTTCTGATATGACATTCTTAACGTTTTGACTATGTTACAACTGATAAAAGCAAGACAAATAAAGTAACCAAATCGCTTTGCAATATTTTAGTCCAGAAATACTTATGGGTGTTCATTTACCATAATGTTAATTACAGTAGCCTAACGTAACGTTATCTCCCCTTGCTGTTACCACCAGTTTTAATAACTTTACATTTGCGATCATGACCCATTTCATCTACCAACACCATTGGCATCTTCTTTGACTATCAGACCCCAAACAGCAATACATTGAACTACAAAGATGTTATAGTAATGGTGTTCAGTTCATCATAATCTTTATGACATAATGTAATTTGCCGTCCGTCTCCCATCTTTTTGCCGTCCAGCATGGAGCCGTCACGTGACTTAAGTCACGTGTCTGCAAGGGGTGAATAGCGAGTCTTAACAGTACACATGTAATACTCTTTTTGTCCACTGGTGGTTGTTTTGGCGCTGTTTCGCGCTTGCCATCGAAAACGGAATGAAATGTAGGCCTACTTGCAAACAATGTAAGAGGCCTATGCTGACTGTATCAGTGCTCAAAGTATTCTAAAAGTTTATCAATTAATTGCTAATAACTAACTAACTTCTATTCAAGTCATATTTCTGGGACTTTCTGGGATAATTATTTCTATTTCTTTATCCGCTCGTTCAAATGTTCATACAAATTCACAATTCACAAAGTTCTCATAGGTGAGTGAAAGTGGTCATTTCAGATGTTTTTGCCAGCACTTCATAAAACTCTCATAGTTTGAGAACTTTAAATTATTTGTAAGACATTGCTTGTTCACAATTTGAGCTGTGTATGCAAAGACACAGAGTTCAGAGTTCACACATTTTGAATATTTCATTTGAGCTACATTTTACACTGATATGGCATGATGGCAATATAAACACTGCTAGCAATGGTATTAAATTACAGTAGCCTATGATTAAATGTAATGGAATATTCAACTAAGGTAGACTGTTCACAGCTATAACAGCTATCACAGCACTAAGCTATTTATGGTTACTGATATACTCCGAGTCTCTGGCCCTCTATTAGAGCGAGGCATTTTGAGCTCTAGATTTCTAGGCTAAGGATTTACAACAGTTGCTTTTGTCTTCCCTTACCATCTCATCATTTTATACTGATCCTTGAGGCAGAATGAAGGCTTAATATTCTCACCTTCAACTGTCTAAAAGCCTATTCAAATGACACCCCCTCATCCCTGCTGCTTTATTAAAGACCACATGGGGATGGTCTGATCCCCAAGACCTTACAATCAAATGGATGTGACTGAGCTCTTCTTCTGTAACATTCAAGCCAGCAGCTTGGATTATAGACCCAGACTGACCAAACTGTCTGGTGAAAGATCTTCTTTAAAACACTATCGAATAGGAGGAAAGATGACATACAGACATGAAGTGTTCATGATGTGTCATAATCTCCTGCAATCATGTGCTTACTTGTATATGCTTTTGAAGACAGCCCGGTAAATAAGAGGAACTCCACCTATCCTTTCATAGCTGAACGTAGATGTTCACTGAGGAGGCTTTTTGATCCAGCTTTTTTGTGTATCCACAAACAAAACCTCACAAAGGCTATGAAAGATTAAAAAAAAAATGAAACAAACAGACAAATGGATGCTTTTGAAAGAGGCATGCCTTTCTGGTCTAGAAAACTGGTCTTTTCAAACATAATTTGAATATTCTGAAAGAAAACAGCTGGTGTATAACTTCATGCAAGCAATAGCCTTGCCCAATAATTAAATATTGTTTATATTAATAAAGAATTTTGATGCCTGAAACTATCTCAGCAACAGAGAAATGAAACTGCTCCAACTGGGCTCAGAGATGTGGGAACACATATTGTGTATTGCTGGTAAGAGCATGTGTTCTCAAAGAATATTATGATTACGACCTTGAGACAAAAAAAAGAAAAGAAATAGTTGTCCATTACTGAACATCATGCAAGAAACAGTTTACTGATAATATTTCACTCTGGTGCATTCAGGGTAGACTAGAGAGAGAGAGAGAGAGAGAGAGAGAGAGAGGGCTAGAAGGACCTATACAGTATTTTTCTCACGCAAATAGGTGAGAATGATGATGAGACATAAGTTGATTGATGCTATATTTCATGTACAGTGCATATGCTTTTAGAATATGTGTAGTTTTGACTGTTCTATGACTTTGGTAAAACCATGACCCATGCATAGGCATGCATTGTTAATTATTAATCTTAAACTATATTTATTAGTATAGCATGCACCTTTTTGCCAGATGTCACAACAATAGTCACCTAAATCTGCACCCTTCTGTCCCATCTGCACCCTTCTGTCGAATGTGGACATTATCATGTCCATCTTCAACTTTGCCTTCACAATTTTCCTGCATTCACTAACATTAACATACTGTGCTGTCTGATTATTGTTTTAGACAAAATTGTGCAAAGTAAAGGGGCATCATACAGGCCCCTTTGATTGGACAGACAGTATATCAGTCAACCCCTGGGCAAGATGTCAATTATTATAATACTTGGAAAATGATGAACTGATACTTTAGTGTGATATACTGTGACCTCTAAACCAGACCAAAACCACTTTCCTAGGCTAAATAATGCTTAACTATGTGTTTGTACAGCTTGAACATTGTGAAACTTACATGCAAAAACACAATGGCTCAATGGAGTCAACAACCATTTACATTGATTCACCAAATTTGCAACAAACCAGTCTAAAATAAGCCAAAGAAATTCACTCTTTCAAAATAAAAGAATGTTCCTCAACAATGCAAGATTCTAAAATTCCAAGTTAAGTTAGATGGTGTCAGATATTCTTTAGAATGTGTATTCTACAACATTCTAATTACAGTTTTGTCAGCATTTGCTGAAGAATAATGCACAAAACAACCCTCATTTTAACATATTTCCACCAACTGGATTTTCATGGTCTTTTACTATGGTGTTTAGATCACCAATTGAAATATAAAAATGTGAAAATAAATTCTGCTGCAATTAGTTTTGGGTCAGACCTTACTTTGCCTGGACTATTACAGACTTTTCTTTATTTGAATTTCTTATTTATTTATTTTATTACTTGTTCATTTTTGTTTGTTGTCTGTCTTGTATGTCTACCGTTAGGTGTCTCGGGTACGCTGGCGATTACGCCGCTCCATCAGGCATCTTTTGTCTTGTGCGTCAATTGTTATTTTGTAAATTTGTTTGTCTTGATGTCACGGGAACGCTGGCGACCTACGCCGCTCCGTCCGGCATCTTTTGTCTTAATGTCCAGTGTGTAAAGCGACCTTGGGTGCTTTGATAGGCGCTATGTAACAAATAAAATGTATTATTATTATTATTATTATTATTATTATTATTAGCTCCGTTGTGGTATTTATACAAATTAGCTATACATAATTACATTATGCCCTGTTTCCCCATGTTAACAAACAATTAAAAAAAAACTTGTAATGCATTGTTTGTTTGTCTTGAGGTATGTAATCAACTCAGTAATTTTCATGGTGATATGTGAAGGTAATTTTTTTTCCCCTATTTGCGTGAGAAAAATACTGATTAGGTGCAAGAATAGGGTATATTTGGGTCTTTTTAGAAAACTTAACAAAATCAGTTAAGTTTTCTTCTGTTGCAATTTGTTCAACCTTTTTTCATAAAATGACTGGACTATATGGCTTTGGTGTGTTGTAACTGTGCATTTTGTATTGATTTATTGGAGTTGTAGACGGGGTTAAATCGCTTTCTTCATAAGCTGAATGAAAAGAACAATTTTAATAAACTGCAGTTTATTCCCACAATCAGACCAGTTTTCTTCCCTATGATTTGGCACAAAACAATCTTTGAAGGCGATGAATCAAATAAATAACTGACTATTAACAGGAAGAATTCCAAAACTACAAAAATATAGCTGTGCTGTGTCATATTGTTTGTTACAATTATATTACATACAATTCATAGAACAAACACCCAAATAACATACAAAAACATAGCTGTGTTTTGTCATATTGTTTATTACAATGATATTAGACACAATCCATTCAAGAAACATGCACATGTAAAATGTTGTACTATATTTTAATTGTTAATATAGTTTTGCTGAAGCTTCTTTGATAAGCACCATATATGATCAGTTATGCTGTTCAAATTCAAATATGTGTCAAAGGAAATTATAGGCTTAGGATATACAATATATTGTCTGTTGCTCATATATCCCAAACAATGTATAACAAGACATATTTGGACAAATACTCTTCATGAGATGATTACAGCAGTCAGAGTTGCCACACCAAAAGACAACGCGACCAAAGACGTGAGGGATGGAGAAGCAGCTCCCCTGTTCACTCTCAATGTGCCCACCAAGATGAGTATTCGTATCGATTTGGCATCCAGGGCAGATAACATTTATTTGGAGATGGCTTGGAGTTAACATTTGGATTTCCATGTAGAAAATCTCTTCATTTAGATCAGGATCAAGGGGTGATCCTATAGTACCAAAAGACAGAAAATGTGAGGATGAGGACTACAGTTATACACAAATACACAGCTAATTGTGCATATTAAGTGTGAACAAAGTATGTTCATATTGTGAAATAACTTCAATGTTCATACTCTCTACTACAATTGATCAAAACAGATCGTAACAAAAGAAAGATAGACTATTTTTTGTACAACCATAGACCACTTTTTTGTACAACAGCATGCATCTATCTGAAAGGAGACTTGTTATCATCTGTACATAAGTGGTACATAAATTATCAAAAATGTCCAATACACCACTGTGTTTTGTAATATCTTCACAGCATCTTCATCATTGGCAATAATTAATCAAGCATTTTTGTCAATGCTGTATGACATTTAAGCTGAACTGAGTTACTCCAGAATTACTCTCAGCATCACTGATCTCCATTAATTTAATATTTCTCTAAAGAACTGTTGTTTTCATACTTTCAAAGTTGGCACAATTGATCACCGTACATTAAAATATAGGCCTATTTGTACTAATAAACTTAGCCTAGTGGGCAAAATGTTACCCAGAGTTGTAGTTATTGTGTATATATAGCTACTGGTCTATTTAAACACAGAAAACCATCTCATAATACTGTACATTACTCACTTTCTGGGTCTTTAGGCATTGCTGACATGTCTGGCAGCGGGAGCTCCTCTGGTCTCATAGAATGCTGTAAGTGTATATTCAGGAGGAGGAGACTCTCTCTTCTACAGGTGAGCTAGATGCAGGTGTTCATACATCACTTCCTGATTTGGGCCTTTAAAAAGGGCATCAGATGAGTCTCTCCCGCACCGTTTTGGACTTTGTTTTGCTTATTCACCACACCGCATTATCCTGACTGCTTACACTTTTATTTTCCAAACCCAACACTAATGCTGACTTCACTTAACCTATTTTATTTAATAAATCTATACACACTCAAACACAACAGATACAAACACAAGTTATGGTAAAATGGAAAACAGAGGAAGTAAACATGTGTAAAAAAAACTCCTAGGCATCATAATAACAGATATACAATACATGGTCAATAGATGGACATGAACATATGTGCACTACCACGAAGCACAAGGTCAACACCCCGTGTGGTAGGCAGACTCATTAGGATTTTGGCTCTGAAACCTGCGTTTGCTTGCCAGGACAAACTAAGCTCAGAGTGAGAATCAGTTATAAACATGCAGTATTGACAAGGACTGTTTAACTGATGGGACTTGTTTACTTAGTCATGTTTAGCACGTCAATAAAATTAAACTTTCTGAACACACCACAGAGAACAATCATAGATCCCTTTCACTACCCCCCCCACACACACAAATATAGAAATATCAGCAAAACAGGTCAAGTTTACAGAATAAACAAAATAATCTTCAAGGCTCCTAGTTCAGTGGGCCACTGTTACAGCCCACCCACTGGAGCAAATAGCTCCAGCCAAGACCTACTTCACAGAGAATGGGAGAGCGCTAAAGCCAGAAGGCTTTAAAGACTTGAGAGCCCTTTGAAAATTCTCTCTGAAGAGCACATCTGAACGACACGACAAACTCAATTTCTCTAGAGGTCGAGCTGGCCTATGCACTCTTAAAACGAATGTATTGTCCCTATCTGGACACAGAGATGTGTTAAAAAAAAAACAACGCAAGTTGTGTTGATTCAACGGAAGTTGCGTTATTTTCAACACATTTTGTGTAACAAATTAAAAAAGGAAACAACACAAACTTGTGTGGTCCCTATCTGGACACAGAGATGTGTTAAAACAACACAAGTTGCATTATTTTAACACATTCATTTTAAGAGTGTGGGCACAGATGCTCAGAACTGCCATTGTTTTCAAGTTTTTGCATGACTTGCATTGATAGGTAATGCAATTGCATTGCACAGTGGACTGACAAAAAGATGCAGAACAAACTATCCACTGAGATAACTTAAATCAAATCTTTGAAGCCCTTCTGTCTAATAATCAGTGGTGAAATATGCGCATTTAGCATGTTCACATCTCAAAATCATTAGGCTATGTAGCCTAGATGGATGTATTCTTCAATGATGCTGAGCTATCCTGACAAAGTTACAATAGCGTCACCTAGTGGCAAATAAGTCTCCGACAAACAACAAGCACTGACAACAAAATATTAGTAGCCTAGACCAGGTAGAAATATAAGCCATATTCACAATCAGTGCATCTTATGCTATGATATATCAAAGGTGGCCAAATTGCAGATATCGACCTAGACAATATTTCTTCTGAATCATTTTCATTTAGCTTACCACTACGTTGTCACAGCCTACTTTGGTTAAATACCCTAATTTTACACGGGAGCTCTCGCTGTTTCATGAAAAAGATGTCAGTGAGTTGCTAAACCTAGAAGTAGCCTAATAGCAAACTATTAGGCTGTAACTTTATAACTTCAAGCTCTTACCTCCTCCACGGTAAGTGGCATACATATTCTGTACTCTTTCATCAGCATTTCAGCGTGTTCAGTCTTCGGTGAACCAAAAGTCTTCTAAAGAGAGGTGCCTGTGTGACCGAATGAAGACTAACAAGCGTTTTTCACAAGTTGAATAACCTACGTCTTTGATAAGGTTAACTGTCCTTCAACTTTTCATTGAACTGCTTGTACGTAGGCTATACATTAATTAAAATAGAGTAGCCTAGGATATAATTTAAAAATAGAAATTGTGACAAGATTCCATGGATCCACAGCCAGGAAAACGTTGTGTTTCTTTCATGATAAATGAAGATAGGTCATGCACGAAAAGTAAAATTTCACTAGGTTGGTCTTCACAGATGTCGTGAAATCGTCGCCTTTAGATGTCGCGCCCATGTCAATTCGCTTTTTAAGATGATTGCTTGCTTTCTGTCTTTTGAAGCTGCCAGCCTGAGTGTTGATAGTTCAGTGGAGTTCAATACCCTCTCTTCTCACACAGGATTGGTTTGCCCTTCTCATAAAAGAAGCCGACCATTTGAGAAGCTCCGATGTGGGATGCTCAGTTGCAGCGAGGGGAATGTCCAGATACTGCATGAACACCGCACTCTCCGCCTATATGTAGGCTAGCCTACACTTGAATGCACGTAGCCTACGCTACTGAAAGTGACAGTAACCATCGTTTATTTGTGATGACTCGACCTGACAGACAAAGCTGTCTGCGAAAGAATTAACTCACATGGTCAATTTTAATAAGTTTTTTTATTTTTTTTATTCAGACCGCTCAGTATGCAACTGGATGTTGCATTTCATGACTGATTTGATGAATCACCCAGACGTTGACACAGAGCGACACAAAGAACGCTTGGCATTTCGGGTAGGCCTATTAGTAGAGGTCCTGGATAAGATTTGTATGCACTTCATTTAGCGGAGAATATCTCAACTGTTATAGACTAATACCCCATTGAACAACGTGGGATGTGTGCCAAAATCTCTACTCGGGACGAAAGTCCTGAAAATGACCACAACAGATAACACTATTATCACACTACAGGTGAATGGGACTTTTTTCCCCCTTTATAGATATCCCCATACATTTCTACCAGATTAATCTTCATATTAAGAGAAATACTTTATGTATTACACTTTGCCTAAAAAATAAAATAAAATATGCAAATGAGGCAATATCTCATTTTTAAGGTCATAGCAGAGCACATGGCTGTAAAGCAAGATGACTTGTGAGATCAAGAAAGGTAAGGAAATGTACTCTTTATTCTTTGTGTTGGCATGTCTTTTTGTGTATCATTATCATGAGTTGTAGTTTTGTGTATTTAAATAATTATAATGAATTTGTATCAGTTTTATATTTAATTTGGTGTGTATTGTAGTTAGCTAGCTGCTAGTGTTTTTGTTTTGTTTTTTTCGCAAAATGGGGAAAATGTCATCACCAGATTGTCTCAGACAAGTTGATGAAGTTACGATGTCTTCAAGTCATGAAGTTATTCCTCACAAAGAACAGATAAGTTGGTACATACCAATTACTCATATTTGAAATCTTATTTTACAAAATTCCAAAAGATCTGAAGAAAGTGAGAGAACAACTTATGGATCTACATCACTGACACTGTCATCAGGTGACACAGATGTCTTTGTGTGCCTATTATACCACATAACAATTGTGGCTCATCCGCAACTCAGGAGTGAAATTGTCAATATTACCACTTCATGATATCTGCATAGCGCTGGGAGACGAGCTCACACAGTGTCTCCTAACACTACCTGTGCTAGCTGGGTGCGATACAACCAGCAAAATATCAACCAAACTTGCAGCTTTGAACACTGTCCACAAACCAGACAACTCTTTTCTGATTCTCAATGTCAACTGTCCACAGCTAACAGAGTGCAACACAAATGGCAGAAACATTCTTGGTCAAATGTCTCAAACCATCAACGGACATGGAGACATTTGACGACCTGCACATTGCTGCGTTCGATAGTAATGCCCTTAAGATGGACTTTGAGAGGGCCGCTTGCACCTCAACTAATAGAAAACATACAAAGAGCCTATTCAACAGCAGCTTTGGGTCCAAACACCATTTACAGACACCTTGGTCGGGTAGCTGGTATCCGTTGTTGCAAGTACTGCAAATGCAAGGGAGGCTATAGTTGTAAAAATCCTATCACTGAATGAGGTCTCATCATCATCCCCATACCTGGACTCAGGGAATAAACCTGTTGTTTTGTATTTTTCACTTTAACGTTCCAATGATAATAGCAAGGTTGGATATAAACTTACTTTTTGCCCCCAGGTAACATTGTACCATTGCAGAATGAATATTAATATTTTACAGATATGAAGTTATAATAATACAAAAATACAATAAAAAAAATATCATAGGAAATAATCAAAATCACTGTTATGTACTAATTAAAAGCTCCATACATTTCCCCACACATTCTCTGGTACAGTATACATACACACACAACCACACACACATATCCATGAGTTTGCACACTTACACCCATGCATACTCATGTATGCGTACTGATGCACACTCATGCAAGTTACCTGCACCTGACTTTCTGAAAGTTTAGTAAGCAATTTGTCTCAAAAGAAAAACACAGGGGGTAGGCCTATAGCAAATAGAGGGATCAGTCAGGCCTCAAACTTGGGGCTACAGGGTAGCAAGTCTGCAGCTTCACCGCAACATCAAAAAGCCTGGATGTTGGTATGATAGTCAGGGCACATACTCAACCATAGTGATGGCATTCTATAAAACGTCATGAAGCACACTCATGCACTTCACATATACAGGTGCTTCCCTACTTAGAATATTTGGTATGGCCATATGCAAGTCCGTTATGGTTCAATGTTACCTCAGGGCAACATGCAGTTTTTTGCAATTTCCTATGACACCTACATTGATATGTTATGAAAAGTTGTTGATAATACACCGGTAAATGTATACCTGATAGTCACAGTTTGATTAAAATAAAAGGTTCCTAGGGTTAACCGTTATATATATAAAATAAAAGGTTCCTAGGGTTAACCGTTGAAATTCCATAGAAAATGCTTGGGGTCATTTTTGACCCCACGTATGGTACTGATACAAAAAATGCAATTACTTAAAAATATATACCAATTAGATACAAATCCAAATGGCCACATGTCAAAGATAACCTATTTGAGGTATACATGTTAGATTAAACAATAATAATTTAAAATGACCAAGATATTGCAAAAAAGAAACAACCGCTGGGGTAATTTTTGACTATATTATTATACTATAATAAATTAATTTTCCATTCAATACAGCACAAAACACAATTAAAAATATCAAACCAGAATTCGTACACATACACTACATGGTCATTGTAAACATTGTGATCACCTCATAAAATCTGTACCTTCAAGAATTTATATCTACGCATATTTAATGAGATATTGCCTCATTTGCATATTTTATTAAATTTTTTAGGCAAAGTGTAATACAAAAAGTATTTCTCTTAATATGAAGATTAATCTGGTAGAAATGTATGGGGATATCTATAAATGGGGAAAAAAAGTCCCATTCACCTGTAGTGTGATCTGTTGTGGTCATTTTCAGGACTTTCGTCCCGGGTAGAGATTTTGGCACACATCCCACGTTGTTCAATGGGGTCATATTAGTCTAGAGTTAATGAACTCATGATGTCTACTCTAGCATAGGTCGATTGAATTTTTAGTTGTTAATTTGATTAGTTGATATAGGAGGAGTAGCATGCACTGAGTAAGCACAGCAGCATTGTCTTGTACACTGGATAGGGTCATTCCACGTCAATTCAACCAGGGCCCACACACTTAGGTCTCAAAAAACTCTGAAAAAATTACCAGGTGTAGCTATGTTACCCAAACTTTGAGCCTCCTACATTAGTTCTTGCGCTATGGGTTTGGGAACTTTGACAAAAAAACAAAAAAAAGAGGCTGAACAAAATCGACCCCCCCCCCCCTCCCGTAAAACTGGCTGTATCTTGGAAAGTATTGATCTTACATAAAAGTAATTTTACAGCGTGTCTCCTGTGTAACATAGGTACACCTGGTAATTTTTTCAGATTTTTTTGAGACCTAAGTGCGTGGGCCCTGGTTGAATTGACGTGGAATGACCCACTTGGAAACAAAGAAGATGCATGCTGCGAGTTAAGCTTTTTTTTAAGTTGGCAAACGTTTGATCAACTAGCCAACAAGCTCCGCTGGTAGGAAAACGCATGGGACTCATGAGTTGTAGCGCTATTGTGTGCACAGGGGATTTGAAAGACAACCGTTTATCCCGCCCCTCGGATTGAGCACTGCCAATGGTGAGTTCCCAGACCCTACATCTTGATGTGGGTCTGGCTCGTCAGGCTACAAAAACATTGCAAGGGAATGCAAAACTATTGCTAAGGAACTCAATGGGGGCTCAAAAAACAAAATCCCACCTCAATGAGAATAAATCCCCACCATGTCCCTTCCAGGTTCCAAAGTTTTCAGGTGTAGTGTGTGGAGTTGTCAAATAACCTACATCATGCATGGTTAGAATACACCAAATCAGTAAAACTCTTGTCAGTGTTCTCTCTTACATATATAATATCTGCTATTTAGTCTAAATCTGGTTGAAATTTGAACACAAGAGCTAATTAAATACACAAACAAGGTGACCCCTCAGTGTTCCTGAAGCAAAGTTTGGGGTTTGTGCTCTTTGCAAGATGTCTGCAAAGACGGCATGTTCCTCTCAGGCAGTGACTGCCTGTTTAGACAGTGGTGCCACAATTTCATGTGGAGTGCAAGGGCCTACCTGCAAGTGTTACATCATCTGGTCCTCTCCTCTCAAAACATACAGTCATGATGATCATGGAGTCTTTTTCCTCCAGACATAATGTGATTGGGAGGGGTGGGGTAACACAAGATAAATCTTAAAAACTCATTTACCAAACAGAAATGCAAGAGAATGTGAGTCTCTATATTTAAAATTGTCTACAAAGCAAGTGACCTCGTGGTGGCTTTTGAGCCTTCACTACGCTGTAAGATCATGTGAAACAAACCATCAAAGTCCCTTGCTGCTTGAATGCATGACTGCCTACAGACTGGCCTGCTGTCCATCACTTTACAACTGCATTTCCCTGCCTGTGATGGCAGTCCAATACCCCAACATGTTGACCATACACATGAGCAGTTTTCCAGGAAGCAGGGAGGAAAATATTTGACCATAATGCCATGCGAAAGGCTGACAAGTGGATCCAAGATGGCGTAGAAAGTATAGCTAGGTAAGTGCAGACTTCCTATGAAGATCTTATAGCTGGGTGTATATAAGATCTTGATCAAGCGTCTAAACTCTGCTCAAAGTCAAGATACATAAGAAAGCTTCGTCAAGATGCACTAAAGATTAAGTTTTCCGACGCGTAATATACGATATGAATCGAATCAATATAAGGCCTGAACCGCAACCCTTGCAGCCTACTAGCTACCTAGCGTTAGTACAACTAGCTGGCTAACTAGCTAGCTTTCCCTAGCTGCACGAATAGACAGCCAGCTAGTTGGTCCGCTCGCAAACTGAACGCATCGACACAGCTGTTGTTTATTGTACACTGTAAACGCAAAAGTGTTGTCGGTTATTTTAGGTTGCAGTCCTTTCGTGTTGGTGTCGTGAAATGTGTTGTTCGATTTACCTTGTAACGTTATGGGGGCGTGAGTTGTTCAAGGCCAAGAGAGCTATCTAGCTAGCTAGCAAGCTAACATTGGCTAGCCAGCTAGGTACTTAGCAAGCTGGGTACTAGCCACAGCGCAGAAAATAGACAGCAATTGCATTGACGGGCAGTTGAGTCTCCATGGGTTATCGGGAACTACTTCGAGATTTCATAACACCAGCTTCGAAATATTTAGCAGTTGTCAGTTGAGAGGCATTTTGTTGTATATGTGTTGATGGGGAAAAATCACCGAGACACTGTGTCACGTAGCAAATGAATAGCAGAATGTGGTTGTTTTCCTCTCTTGATGGACATGCAACACACACTCAGACGGGACATCTATAATTAACTGACCTGGAATCCAAATATAGACTGTTTATATTTTTCTAAGTCACTATGTTACCTTTTTTGGTCTGATCCAAGTTAATTAGATCTACCATTTAAAAGTAGCTAAGTTGGATGTTAACGTTTGCTAACGTTATTGACGTTCAAGTGAAAACTAGCCAACTTGAATCACGAACTACGACTTTAGACTAATGTTTGTCCTGTGTAGTGTCTTGGGTGTATGGCGTAAACTTACGAACAGTTTAGTTGTGACAATGTCATTTAGAACTAAACAATAGACTCCCCTTATATTTCCCCCCACCGTTAGTCGTAGTATGGTATTGAGTGGGCACGTACGTCTGCGTGGTTGGATCTTCTGCGCGCTACACCACTATCAGTGCGTTAAACTACTCCTGCTATTCAGACTGCCTACTTCAATAAGATCGTCAGGATATTCGTTATATGCCTACACTTAGCAAATGGAGAACAGCCAATTGTGATCCTGAACCAGTTTACACTGATTCGAAGTACACAAGACCTCACTCATAATGATGAAAAAGAGAAGTTTCTCTCTAGTAGTCATTAATGTTGGCGTGGCTAGTTTGTAAACTCTGTAGAGCACTCCCCCTCCCAGCTGAATATAGGCCTAAATTTCACTGCACATCTACATTTTGCAACCCCTTTTATTTTCTGTAGTTAACCTGAAATCAGAGAGCCACTTTTTTTTCCCTTCATTTTCTGACCCTAAAGCAGCAGTTGTTGACTCTTTCCCCATAACTGAGTGTGTTGATTCTAGTTCATGTACTTAGCAGATTTCTCAAATAATTATTTGTCTCAGTATGCTGTCAATCTGATGAAATTGTTGGTTCTCATTCTGAACCCCCCCCCCCCCCCCCCCCCCCCTTCTCTCTTTCAGGAACTCTGTCCCAGAGACATGGAGGACGGGCGACCACAGAGGTCATGTGAAGAAGCCATTGGATCACTAGTGAGACAAGAGTATGAGGAGGCGGTGACCCAGAGCACAGAGGCGCTCCTGGCTCTCGGGCCAGGGTCCCTGGGCCCCCATGGGGCCGCCCTGCGCTCGCGCGCTTTGCTGTACAGAATCGCCGCTTTACTACAGCTGGTAAGAGATCTTCCCAAATCTCCAACCCCCCCACCCCCCCCAGTTAATGCTTCCAGCCGTGTTGTACACCACAGCTCTTGTCTGGCCTTGTTTGTTTTAGATAACCTGACTGTGTGAAAAGTAAGCATGTGCTATGTGTTCATCTCTTGACCACTGTTTAGATATGATGTCGACTTCTTTGACAGAGTGTCTCTTCCCGAGTATGTTTTTTTTTTTTTCCTCACATTTTTGGACACTGACTTTGTTCAGTGAATGCCCACGTCATGTCCGCTAGTGTTCAGTTCCTCATTTTGACCGCTGTCATGAACGACTGTGGTTTGTCTCAAAGCATCAGAGTATGAGAAGGATGTTGCCAAAGTCAAGATGTTGGTTGAGACAACTTGCTGAATAAGAGTTTTAGTCTTATGGTGTTTTTAAGTCCACTGATGTGGTCACTGGGATTGGACTGGACCCACATCCCAAGGTCTTGTTTCTAGGCTTTGTGACTACTGGATTGCATACAGAGAAACGGCTAGATCATTGTTTCCCAACCTTGGGGTCGCCTGAAATTCAAAATCTTACAATTGACCTGTACATTATATTAAAATATACATACATTACATAAAAATATTAAAAACTTAAGTAACTAATCGGATCCTTCATTACAATCTGGCTACGTAAAAATAAACTTAGACTGGCCGCATAATATGTTAGATTGACGTAATCATGCTAGATCAACGTTCCAAACAAAGTAGCAAAACAACCAGATGCACAAAGATAGCCAAACGAATGAGCTTGCTAGAACATTTGGGGAAGTACCACTCGACTGGGTGTTACAGCAGAGATGTTGTGAATGATTGGGGTCACCAATGTTTTGACATGAAAATAGGGTCACCTGCCAAAAAAAGGTTAGGAATTCCTGGGCTAGATGTTTGGAGGTGTTTGATCTCAATGCTGTCTGCACAGAATTATGGGGAATTACCTCACATATACACTTTTCCCATGTATTTGTTTGACACAATACAATAAATCAAAGCTTGAGGGAAATCAGCCTCCTGTTATATATACACATGCTGAATGTCTAGTCCTGTAATTACTTGTAAATGAACAAAGACAAATGAGTAGCACAAAAACATGTTTGTCTTTAGTCAGGCTACATGTTGACTGTAATGGTTGCAGATGAAAGCATGTGGGAGGTGTGCACCATTTCCATTCCAAGTTCAAACACGCTTAATGTCTGATTATCTTTCTGCTCTTTCCAGTAGCACCAAATTAGCCGTTGGCAAAGGCTACAATGTCACTAATCTAAACTAGCTGGTTAAACCATTGAGGTGTACATGGCACATTTCTAAACACTTGGCCATCAAATCGAATGCCTGCTCGAAAATATGTTGCTACAATCTTCTCTGGTCAATCTTGAGAGCCTTTTCTATAACAAAACAGTGTTGCCAGACTACATGTCCTAACATCATTTAGTCTTTTCATGCATACTGATTATTGTGTAGGAAGTCCCTTGAAACGATTTATTTTGTATTTAACTATTAACTATTTATTGACCAGGGTTTCCACGGGTCATGGAATTTCTGGGATATCATGGAATTTTGATAAAGTCTATTCCAGACATGGAAAGTCAGGAAATTTTATCATATTTGGGGCAAAGTCATGGAATATAAGGGAATTGTGTTGTAGCAGTTTAGAATATACTTGGCAAAACATTAATACAAATATAATTATTTCCATGCAGAATTGGTGTATATCTGGTTATTAGATTTACTGCTTGTTTGAGTGGTGATGGTTAGCCCAACTTTGTTTATTCAATGACCATTTATTCATATTCCACTCTAAAAAAGTCAAAGATTCTTGAACACTAAATGGCTGCTCTGAAATCTTATCTCATTATAGGTCATGGAAATTCAGGGTTTTTGTCAGGAAAAGTCATGGAATTTTACACTTGAAGTAGAGTGGGAACCCTGATTGACCCTTTATACATTGGCATCAGTAAATCTCTCTCTCTCTCTCTCTCTCTCTCTCTCTCTCTCTCTCTCTCTCTCTCTCTCTCTCTCTCTCTCTCTGTTTGTTTCTGTCAGTTATTAATGGTCAGTACACCATGTAAGAACAGGGGCTTGTTTAGAATGCCTTGCTTTTCTGTATTTCTTTAGAATTTCATAATCCTTTTTCAGAATTAGGTCTGAATAAATAAAAAATAGCAATTAATAATGTGGATGGGAAAAGATTAGAATTGGGTCAGTTTGAGCTGCAGTGTGAACTTAGCCTTAGGGTGTGTCGTATAAATTAGGAGGGCCTGCAAAATACAGCACATAGTGCCGCTCCCTTAAAACATTTCTCACAGTTTTAAATACTGTGCGGTTTGGAAAAACCAAGACTGCTGCTGGACCAGCCGCAACAATGTGAAAAGGTAATGTTGCCCCATAGCCCAGAGCAGTCTATTCATAAAAATGTGCTTTAAAAAAACATTTGTTTGGTGCCGTACGTAATGTGCACAAGTGCAACAGTGTCCAGATTGAGCTTGTGAGTTGTGGCTGGTCTGAGTGGAACATGTTATCAAGCTCTTTAGCTCAACAGTTGGCAGTTAAGTTCATAATTGTACTCAAACTTTTAGCTGACTTGACACTGAATTGAATGTTGAAAGCATAGCTAAGCATAATATAGAGTATGTGCAATAACTGCTTTTGTTGACATGATTCTAATAGAGCTCTTGCCGATATAGATGAATGAAACAAGTGCACATTGTATATAATGTTTTCTGTATGAAACAGAAGCGAGTGCTAGACATAGCTGACATAAGAAGCTGATAATGATGGTGTTGGCAGTGTTCCGGTATGCACAGGGCCCATGGAACCATCCAAACTCCCCTGTCTAATAGCGCCCCTACACAGACACAACATCTTTTTTTTTTTTTTTCATGGATCCTCACGAAAGATTGCAGCAGTGTCAGTTTTTTGTCCAATCAGAGCTGAGGGTTTGAAAATGTGGGCTCAAATGGTTTGTCACTATGTGTTCTGTGACTAGCAAGAGACTGTTTTGTCTGTCATTTCTGACCTTGTTCCACTGTACTGGAAAGCAGGTAGAATCTCCAACATCATAATGTTGCACTTTCAAATGATCAAGGTATATTCACTGCATCCTGTGTTTTACTTCCAACAGAAGAACTATGATCAGGCAGACAAAGACTGCGAGCATGGTAAGTCTTCAGCCAGGGCCGATTACGTGGCGTACGACGGCCATTTGTTTTGAGTGCAAATTAAATGTAGTCTCTCTGCTTGATGGGCCAAATTAAAGTTGATAACTGCATTGAAGACAAGTGTTCAGCGTCTATGTATGTATGTATGTATGTATGTATGTATGTATGTATGTATGTATGTATGTTTTATGTATACAATGATCTGACCTCTTCTGGGCTTCACTCCCATCTGCAGATCCAGAGCCCTTCACTGCTCCCTGAGTGCTTGTCTTCTTGTGGTTGGAATTGTGTAAAGTGATTATCCAGTTGATAAGTGCACTGTAGATTGGTAGTGGACTGGTGTAAAAATAATGCGAGGGAGAGCAGGGCAAAATTGCCCTGTTAAGAGATAGAATTACACATGTAGAGAAGGCCTCTGCTCCTTTCTGCTCAATCTAGATCTAGAAGGGTGTAAAAGAGTATCTCCAATAACACACACATTGTTCCATTCACCTGCATTTACAACTTTATCACAAGTGTGGAGCCAAGAGATAAAGAACACACGGTAGGCTGCAATGGTGATGAACAAGTAGTAGTGGATTCAACTGCACAAGCAAAAACTATTCCATCTTTTTGAAAGCTCTTCCTAGACTCTAGTTTTTCAGGTTGGCAGATCACAAACGTGCTGGTTCATGTGTTGGTGCTGGTGGTGCGGTGTGTGTGTGTGTGTGTGTGTGTGAGAGAGAGAGAGAGAGAGAGATATTGTCCTTAGTTTAATGCTTTGCTCCATGTCTCCTCAGTCATTGCACAAGAGCTTGCCAAGGGGGACGGTTCTTTTCGGGTGGGACTCCAGGGCATGGTACTGGACGGGAGTCTGCAGGAGGTGTCCCACATCTTGTCCAAGGCCCTGTTTGGGGAGCCTCTGGTAAGGCCTCCCAGTAAAATGTACTGCCTGTCCATGAGGTGTGAATGTAGCAATAGTTTATTTTGGGTAATTTTTCCAGTATAAATACAAATACATGGAATAAACAAGCTAAAAGCAACCCATACATATTGGCACCAAACAGTATGAAGGTTTTGTTTTCCACATTTGTCTTCAAGCTTCCCATCTGTCATAAATGTTGAACCCTAGAAGGAATATGAATAAGTGTGTAGAAAGCGATATAGGAGTTTTGCTGTACTGCTGTGAGGGTCAATAAAAGTGTCAGTCGTGCAGCTTTGTTTACTCATCACAATAATGTTTTTTTTATTCTCCCCAGAATGGAATCATGACTAAAGACATGACCAGATTGAAAATGCTGCTCTCTGAAATAGAGGTGAGTGCCCTCCGTAAACCTCCCAAAACTGTTTATGACATTTTCAATTATTTAGCATGCCATTACCCTATCCTTTTGCAGAAGAAATTTTATGCAGTTGGAACTGAGTAAATTCAAGTTAAAGTAATTGCCACTACATTTTTAGTCTAACTTTGTGAAAAAAGAACTTGTTTTAATACTACTTTGCACCACAGGCGGCGAACAGTAAAATGCCGCCAGAATTCACAGAAGACAATGAGGAAGGTCAGTACTTTCTTGACCGTGACAGTTTGTCCTCTGAGGTTTTTATTCTCTCCTTAAATAATTGAATAATAGCTTTATTGATCTCTCCCTCTTGTCCTCCCTGCCTCTCTTTTCTCTCTCTCTCTCTGTCTGCTTCAGATGGGAAGGAGGGATGGCAGTTTCGCCCCCCGCCAAGGGGGGTCACCAGCAGCGAAGAATACACACTTTGTAAAAGGTACGGGCACATGCCTATGCATTTCTGGAAAAGGAACACACACACACACACACACACACACACACACACACACACACACACACTCTGTTAAAGGGGAACTGTGAAGTTTTTTTTAGCTTAATTTACCTTAACAGCTTTGGAGTCATTGGAATGGTTATATGACTTTTTCCGGGTTCCCCCCTAGCGCAGGGGTTGGCAACCTTTTTTGCCTGGAGAGCCACTTTTACCAAATGTATTATTTTTTTAATCTCAGAAGAGCCACATAACGACGGTTACAAGAAAAAGTTTGGATATTTAACCTACAGTTATTTTCATTTAACATAGCCTACATTTTCTACTAGTTTTAATGTGCAAGTAACTTGAAATGTAAAGTGGAATGACAGAAATATAGGCCTTAGGCTTCCCATGTAGGCTAAACACCACCCCCTATTTTTCCAGTGTCCTTTGGTATGTAAAGTAACATCATAGTTAACAACACAACACTCAATTTTCGTTGACATGTCATTGGCGAAATTGAACATTAGGCCTACCAGAGATTGGATTTGGTGATGGCCTTGGAGTCTGGCTGGCTCATATTCAGTGAGGTGAAGTTTCATGCATGAATTGAGGCTGTCACCATTTAAGGGCAACTCCACGCAAAACTGTGATATCCATAACTAAATACCATGGCATTGTGTTGGCGTTATGGATGTGACAGTTTTGCCCGGAATTGCCCTTAAATGTGAGCGCAGGTTTGTCTTTATATTTTTCATACGTGAGAAAGATTTCTTACATGCAAGTGGAACCGAACAGGGTTAACACAGCAATACTAACTCGTTGCAGTGTGCGATATATAACGGGCAGTTCATTTCGCGTTTTCAGAATCAGTCTTCGGATGGAAACTTTCCCATTTCAGCCTTGTGCTCGCGCTCGCAAGCTGTGGTCGCTGACGTTTTGACATATTCCTTATCTAGCCTACAGCAAGCGCACACATATATACAAGCGCACACATATATACAAGCGCACACATATATACATATATATACAATAACAATTAAAGTGTTCTCGTTGACTAAAATGGGAAATCGGTGATTTTGTTTCATATTGACATGGCAACGAACCGCGAATGTAACAGTATTGTGCAGCTACGGTTACGGAGTCAAGTAAGGGTGGAAAGTTATATAGGCTAAATTACTCAGATAGACTTAAAATATTACATTTTGAAAATGAACAAACTAAAATAAAATACATTTTAATTAAATACTCATTAATTCATTTCAAAAGCTGAGCCGCATCAGAGGGATCAAAAAGCCGCGGGTTGCCGACCCCTGCCCTAGCGTCTCTGAGCGGAAAAATCGACCTGGCAACTTTCATCCGGCGAGTCGCCGGCCTCAGTCAGAAAGTCTTGCGGTCTCGCGATGTAACAAATTGCTTTACGGCACTACACACATATACGCCAGGCACCGAATAGATCAAGGTAGCGATGGAGTTTCTCAGACGTTCGTCATGGCAGGAACAGGCAAAGAAGAAACAGCAGCAAGCGAGGAGTGTCGTGAAATAAATACCCTGTATAGATGTAGGGGGAGCTCTGTAGAAAAAACTGTGAGCAAAAAGTGAGAAATCAGCGAAGAAATTGCCAAAACTATATAGGGTTTCTGTTTCTGTAAGCTGTTTTCTGAAACGACACACACACACACACACGAACACTCCTACAGCGCACACTTTGTAAATGGTACACACTTTGAAATGACCTCAGTGTCAGATGTCAGTGGTGTACAACACATTGTTTGTTTCTTTAAAGCACTCATTTCACCTGGCAGAGAGTATAACCAACAGACCAACAGGACCAACAAAGAGTTGTAGTTTGTTTTTATTTGTTTTGTTTTTATTTTTCCTGTTCTCTTTTTGACTTGCTCAACAATAAATGTATGATTATTTTCAAAAGTTGCGCAATATGGGACAGTGATTTCTCATTCTCATGTGTCGCTTCAGCAAGGCAGTTTCTTGGATCTGCATTTACCGGCTGTCTCCACTCTGTGATGGGTTCGGTGTGTTTTTGGTTCAGTAGGTTCAGTAACAACTCTGGCTGCTTGGTGTTTGGCAGTTGCAACACTGCAGAGTCCACCTTTCTCACAAATGTTGACCATTTTGTGCGCTCCTAGCTGGGGCAGGATTCTAACACTGATGATGGTGTAAATGTGTAGCGGTTTGGACCATTAGGGCCTAAGTCATATATCAGCACTCAGTGTTTCCCACAGAATTTAATTATATTTGGGGTGGTAGGTTTGCAGAATTAACTTGGATGCAAAGGTTTTTAACAAATTAGCGTTTCCATGACTGCAGAATCACTGGATCTAAACAAACTATCGTAGTGGCTAAAATAGCATTGAATGTAGACATGTGGCATCATTTCTAGCTAATAAATTGTTTTAAATGTAGGCTATAGCCATTTAAACGTGCTTTACCTGCTAGGCAGCAGCTTACCCACATAACACGGATTCCCTGGCAGGTGTAATATAAAGAAACAAAATTCCAGTGGATATTTCACGTCTTCTCAAAGACTGGCGGCTGTTGAGTGACGTTTTTTGCTTAAAAAATAAAGCCAAAATACGTTTGTGGATTTTAAGGATTTTAACTGCATGCTGTGAAGTTACATGCAGATCTCTTTTACAGAGGAAACCCATGCTAAAATATAATGCTGTAGTCACGAATTTGATCGTGTTGGTATGAATATATGTTGTAGTATGTGATTCCTACAGTGTAAAAAAATATACTAACATCTTAGAAACGTAAAATTATTGAAATAGATTAAGAAAGCCACCGCTAATGGTGATTTCTAATGGTAGATTGATTTGTTTAGATCCAGTGAAATTGCTGCCTTGGCAACGCTACGTCATGGCTTCGGGACTCTATTCTGAATAACAGGACACCTATGAAGTAGATCTGGAAAAAAAAGTTTATTCACCATTCCATATCAATGCTAATGAATGGTAACTATAACAACCATAGTAGGACGACGGTTGAGCCTGAAAACAGGCTTCACAACAATGGAATCAACTGTAAATATGCTAACTGTCCATGCAATCGCTGTTATAGGGCCAAAGAAAGTTGTACAAGTCGGCTTCTTTTTAAACGGAACCGCTTGTTTCCTTTGCGTGTTAAAGGCATGACTATTGCATATAGTGGCAACCGGGTGATAAGCAGGATAACTGCCTTTGAGATATCCTGTTATACGGAATTAATGGACTTGGGCGGAGGCTCCGCTGCGCGTCAGGGAGTTCTTTGCCCCTCGTCCATTAATTCCGTATAACAGGACACCTCAGCGTCCGTTATCCCTTACTTATCCAACGCCATGCTGTCCCAGCTGGGCAGCAGGATCATCACACACCAATTCCTCCTGTTTTGTGACTCTATGGGTTTGTGGAGCAGGTTTAGCTGTGTTTTCATTGCTACCCTCCATGTTGCCATCACAGGTAGCACCACTGGGGTATCTCAATGGCGTGCTTCATCACCAGAGGTTATGAGACGTACACTAACAGATTGCACGAGTTGTTACTGCTGTATATGCTGTACTAAAACATCTTTGACCGGTAAGAGTAGGAAAGGTCACTCGTCATCTCGTGCGTTCCCCAGGTTCCTGGAGCAGGGACTGTGTCGGTACGGCGCCCAGTGCACATCGGCCCACTCGCAGGAGGAGCTGACGGAGTGGCAGAGGCGCTATGCCTCGCGCCTTATCCGCCTCAAGCAGCAGCAGGAGAGCAAGAGCTTCACAGAGAACTACATGGAGGCGCTCATCGAGAAGTGGATCAACTCCCTAACCCCGGAGAAAGTGGTAAGGAAACCTTCACAGGGAGTTTTTTTTTTTTTTTACTGATGCAGTATGATCATGCTGTCCTATCATTGTTTTTTGTTTGGTTTTGGTTTGTTTTCTTTACGAGGCTCAGTGTCCAAAGTTATGTGGTAATGCGGCTTAGCACCTTAGTGGTAGTTTTTAGCCTTGTGATGCATCACTTAAATCATTTTTAAAAGTTAGGCTAGTCTTGCTAAGCTACATAAAAATGCCTCGCTTCCCAAAAAGTAAGTCCTCATCCTTCAGGCCTTTTTTTCGGTAAGCCCCTCGATTTCCAGTACTGCTGGCCAGTGGGGTATCTGTTATTGAAAGGATTGCAAACATCTGTTGCAGTAATGTCACTTGACCAAATTTCATTTTGTGACCATCAATTTTTATTTGATTCAAAGTAATGGCTGTTTTTCCTGGCTTCCCTCCCTTAGTTGAGTGACAGTTTAGAGGGTGTCAGCGTGGAGCACAGCTCTGACCTGTCAGTGACCGTCACCTCCAAAAAGTCATCTCACTCATGGACCTTCTCTCTTCTCTGCAAGGTAGGACTCCTGACACACCACAGAGCATTTCAATATATCTGAATACATCTGAAACATTTTTAAATGTTAGGGAGTGGTAAGTTTCCCAGATTGGTGTGCGATAATCAATGAATGCTGCAGAACATTGATAGAAGGCCCAAATCATATTATCATGATTAGGCCAGATGTTACATTGAACATGCGTGACACCTGGCCTCAATATGTTATAGTGAACAGAAATGTCATGAAGCAGACATCAACATGTGATACTAAATCTATATTGACACACATTCTCCCCACCACCTCCCCAGCCTGCCCGCACTTTACACCACGTGGCGCTGCTGTATGATGCCAACCGGCCACACTTCTCCATAACGGCGGTGTCGGCCGGCGACACCTCCTCCCTAGTGCCCCAGGAAGTGTGCCTGGGCGGGTGCCAGGAGTGGAGCGGGGATACCAGCCTGGTGCCGCCCAACGGCATGGACCACTGCCTCTACACGGTGACCGTGGCCTTCAGCACAGAGATCTTCGGGACCTTCCGGCAGACGGTGGTGTTTGATTTCGGCTCTGAGCCTGTGCTCACACAGAGGGTGTTGGTGGATGCAGCCTCTATAGAAGGTAAACAAGCGGAGTCAGTGTGGTAGTAGTGAAGTACCCCTCAAATTGAGTATAGGGCCAAGACACAGGGATGGATGAACCAAGAACAACGATATCTGCACATTTCATTTTATGGTTCTATATTAATATGCAAGCCTTTCAGGCCTTCAGCAGACTGAATATCTCAAAAGCGTTACATTTGGGAGCAGAAGATTAAGTGTGTAAATCTGTCATTTATCATTTTTCAGATAACATGGTATCTAAGATTTTCTTCTAAATGACATACAAAGAGATGTGATCCCCATCACTTAGTCCTGGGGCATATCCTGCAAAGCAAGATTAGTGGCATGTTGTTTAAAGCCAGAGGTATGTTCAGATTTGGCTAACCGAGGTGGACGTAGCTAATGAAACAGTTTTCTTTGAACTTTGAAATGTTAAAATGTTTGCAAACATTTCAAATTCTTTATTTGAAAGTGTAAAATGGTTCGGCAACCAGACAATGGAGCAGCAACAAAGCAATCGCCACAAAAGCTTGCTTCTGTTTGCCGAATTTCAATGTATCTCTGACTTTAGGCTCAACATACAACTAGTCCTCTGCTTATTATTTTTACTATTAATTGTGTAGTTCTTTAATCAATAAAATGGCAGAAAATGGTGGGAAGAAAGTGTTTCTCAAAGCCCAATAATCCCCACATTCTCAAATGTGAGTTTAGTCCAGACACCAAAGATATTTAGTATACTCTCGTATAGGAGTAAATAAAGCAGAAAATATGTCAATTACGGAGGTCAATTCACAGGATTTTGAGGTAAATCGCACAAACCGAAAAATGGTTAGCAAAATAGATGGCGATTAATGTAAACGTCGACAACTGATCGATTAATTGTTGCTGCCCTTGATTGCATTATATCTGACCATGAGTTCTGTTTATTCCCCCCACAGATCTGGAGCATTTGATGCAGGCGCGGCAGCAGCTGCTGATGACTGCCAAGCGCTGGGACTCGTCCTGCAAGACCATCGTGGAGTTCGGGCCGGGTGAGACAGGCGAGCTGGAGCGCAGCCTGTTGGCCCGCTACCAGATCCCGCTGTCCGCCGACCAGCTCTTCACGCAGTCTGTGCTGGACAAGAGCCTGACCAAGGAGAATTATATGGCCCGCCTGCACGACCTGCTCTACATCGAGGAGATCGCCCAGTACAAGGAAGTCAGCAAGTGGGTGTTCCACCTCTCCTCTGAGGCATCTCCCAGGGGATTGTGTTTACTTTAAGACTCTAGACTAAGTTTAAGTTTAAGACTTAAGTTTAATTAATACACTTATTTATTTTCAATGTTTTTTCTGACCCTACTGACACTCATTGGGAGTGCAGCCTTATATGGTGGGATTGATAAGGAGCTGCTGTCATTCTCTTACCACTAGATGTCTCCAATGTCCTCTTGTACAAGTCTTTGCTGAGGGGTGTGTGTGTGTGTGTGTGTGTGTGTGTGTGTGTGTGTGTTAGGGGTGTAACGGTTCATGTATTCGTATCGAACCGAAACGGTATGGGCGTCATGGTTCAGTGCATGAATTTACACGGAGAATACACGGTATAATTTAAAACATAAAACTTGTGTGCGGATTAATTAATGTAATGCGCAAATACTGTTAAATACGTGAGTTCTTTAACGACACCTAACGCTAATCTGTAGCCTCGCCTTAGCTCTGAAGCTCTGATTGGCGCCTATGTTATTTTTTTGTCAGGTCGTCGGTCGAGTCAGTCAGTCAGAGATAGCAGCACTAAGTGAGTGGTGGCGACCCACAAGAGTTAGAGGATCCGTTGGTCTCTTTAAGATGACTAAGATGAACTTCAGTTACAGTAGTACAGGCAAGAGAGCGGTGGATAAGATGAAACTGTGTGTCGGCGATGTTCAGCAGTTGTTGGGTATGTGAGTGGAAATATATCGAACATGCTACACATATTCGAAGCCATCACCCAGATGATGTAGGCTTACCAATCGCTGAAACGAGAAAAAAAAAACTTCCCCTGCGCTTCACCAGCCTTTGAATACACATACAAATGGGGCCAAAACCTATGGCTTAAATTAAATGATTTCGTAATGACAGAAAGCTATGTAAATCGCGTGGTAATTACCTTTATGTTAGGGTAACTTGTAACTTCTCACATGAGGAGCTGGTAGTGTTAAGTGCATAGACAGTAAAAGAAAGTGTCAACGCTAACCAGGCTAATAAACAAACTATGCGAGTAAACGTCGAAGGGCAAAGTCACGTGACTTCTAGTTGTACTCTGTTTATGAATGAAAGGAGCAACTTCGTTTTTTTAAACGAAGGCAAAATAGTGTGATATTTTCACAGTTAGTAGATTATTACTGTACACACTGAAAAATATTGAGGCAAATTGTAGACCCTTCCATATACAACTAAACACGGATGTTGAAGGTCTTGCTTAAGTGGATTTTTAAAAATCATTATTCTATGTAATTTGCACTTTCAGAAATAAGAGATGCTGTAGGCCTATTTTCAGTTTTCTAGCTGATTGTCTTATTTTGTTTACAAGTTACAAATGAAGTCTGGGTACTTATTGTACTGTTTAGCCTACATCTTACACACTTCAGGCTGTTGCAGACAGCTCAGGGGAGAGACTGTATAACACTAGGTGGTACAGCCTGAGACATGCACAATAAAAAAAAATAGCTTTCTGCATTTTTGTTTTGCTTTCCCCTCCATTGTACCGAACTCGTACCGAACCGTGATGTACGAACTGAGGTATGAACCGAACCGTGACTTCTGTGTACCGTTACACCCCTAGTGTGTGTGTGTGTTCGTTCAGAGGGGAAAAAAAACTGTTGTGGTAGTGTTCTGTAGCCACAGCTTGAGTGTGATTGTGACTGCTTGAGATTGTGGGGAAAAACTAAAATTGAAATACTCGCCCTTGTTTTTAGCTATTTACATGCTATCAGTTAGACAGGTAGGGTAGGGGTGCTCTATTGTCTACTGGGAGATGTGTGTCCAAACGTCCCCATCTGAAGAATGCTGGACGTGTAGTTGCTCTTGTTTTTAACCCTGTGACTGCCCTCTCCCTCAGATTTAACATTAAGGTGAACCTGCAGCTTGTCAACAGCTTCATGCTGACCGGCATCTCAGGAGGAGCCAAGTACGCCCAGGGCGGGCAGCTGTTCGGACGCTTCAAGCTGACCGAGACTCTGTCCGAGGACACGTTGGCCGGCCGGCTGGTCATGACCAAGGTCAACTCTGTGCTGCTGCAGCCACTGGACCGCGAGCGCAGTGGCCATGCAGCAGGTGGCACCAAAGAGCGTGTGTACGAGGCGCTGATTGAGGAGAAGACCAAGGATTACATCTTCTTGCGTGTTTGCAAGGACTGCTGTGGGGAGCTGAACCTGCTGCCTGATCGAGAGTTACAGGTATACACACACACACAAACACACACAATCTATGTTCCTGTCTCAGTATTACACTCCAGCATATGCAATCACATTATTAGCACATTATCATTATCACAGTATTAACATGTAATTCATATGTTTGGGCATGTGTTCATGCCCAACACCAAATGTGCACACTGACACCCTCACTCACACACATGCTTGCACTAGTACATATGACAGAGTGAACATGCATTATGCCTGTCACCTAAACAGTAGCTCTTGTGCCAGTCCATGTGGTTTTATGCCCCTCTGTTATTACCTCACTCGTCCAAAACTCAGGTGTGTGTTGAGCACCTCAGGGCCTTAACTCATCCAGCCTACTCCTCAGGGAAAGGATGCTGTCCATCAGCTGCCTCTGACCACGCCTGCTACTGGATGGCCAGGTTAGAGAGCGCGAGAGACAGATCAGGAGACAGAGAGAGACAGATAGACACACAGGAGAGATAGATAGAAATGCGGAGAGATAGAGAGAGAGAGAGATGTTGTGTTAGTCATGCGAGAATGGGGGAGGCCGCTGAAAATTCATTAAGTGTGTCACCGTTGATCATCTCCTGGCAACCTCACGTAAGAGCTGCCCACACAGAATGAATTAGGCACTGGCTAGTTCTGAGCCTGGCAAAGCTGGAGCCGGCGGCTGAGGAAGCCAGCTGGTGCTTCTCTGATTTACATGCTAGACTTTTTTGCAGAAAAACATTAGTGTTCCAGGAGTGTGTTAGCTGGGGTTCATATACCCATCTTCAAAAACTGAGCTTGCTGAAGGACCACATAAGTAGCTGTGCCACAATACACACACACACGCACACACACACACACACACAGAAAAGTGGACCAAGGAGGCCTGTCCTAAATTTGTGTAGACAGCAGGCCGCCCTGACAGGACACCGAGAAGAGAGAGATTCGTGGTTAATGCCACTGAGAGCATCTCCCAGAATTCCTGCTCTATATGTCTGCTGTGGCGGTCAAGGACGCCAAACAAAGCGCTCTCTCTGCAGACTTTTCTTGAGTCTCGCCTGAATGTCAGCTTCAGGTGGGCGACTCGTCCTTCTCTGGGTGCAGCCTGACTGAAATGCAATCAAACAGAGGTCAGAAACTTTCTCTGATACACATGCTGACCGGCTTCTTTCACACTGACTTATTGAAGAATTTCTCTCTGTTCTAACGCTAACTTTGTCAGCCAGGCAGTTTTAGCAAAAGCACTCAGTTTGGACTCCTGTCATAGTAAAGCGGGTAGCAGCAGGCACTGGACGTTTCTCCTGCTGATGCTCAGGGCTTGACCTGCAGGGGACACAGCTGCTAGTGCTGCTGATGTGGCCTCATCACCATGTTGCCCTCCCTCCTGACAGGTGGAGCTGCAGTTTCAGCTGAACCGGCTGCCCCTGTGTGAGATGCACTACGCCCTGGACCGCATCAAGGACACCGGCCTGCTCTTCCCTGACGTCAGCCTCACGCCCACCATCCCCTGGAGCCCCAACAGGTGAGCCTGACCCCCCAAGCACACGCACACACACGCACACACGCACACATGCACACACACGCACACGCACACGCACACGCACACACAGTCACACTCTTACATATAACAGAGTTCATGCCTGTCCGGTAGGTAGAAAGACAGGTATGCTGAGGTAGGAGGAATGTCTCTTGAGTTCTCTCATGAGACAGAGGTGGTAACATTGCTCAGAAACACTATGTTTGCCCTTGTAGTAATGGATGCGTTCAGCTACACAAAAGCAGTTGTTTGTGGCTGTACTCAACTTCTTAGAAGCAATTTTTTGGCAGATGTTAGTGATCATTTTTTTTTGTGTGTGTGTGTTTTCCTGGTTGTTGTTTCGATGACTCATGTACAAAGGGGGAGGAGTGACGTTAAACACCACTTGACGTGCACACACACAAAGTCTCAGAACAATACCCGTTCCCCCATCAGAGAGCTGTGATTTCGGTGTTGGTGGGGGACGCCTTACCCAGATGTGACGTTAGCACCGTCTCCAAACTGCCTGAATCACAAAGCCAGTCATGGGCACAACAAAGGCATGGGCTGGGCTGGGCTTGGTATGATGAAGTGTAGCTGCAGTCAGAAGTGGCCCAGATATGCTGTCTAGTGTCTACATACAAATAGGAACAAAAGCAGACCCCTCCATCACACACACTGGAAGACTTATTGATTATTAAGACAAACGTTTTAAAATATTAGTTACTCCCCCACATGCAGAAATGCACTGATGAAGTCATTGTGGCAGAATGAATGTACTGCAGTGTCCAGAACTACACAGGGCTATCAACAGAAAACTTGTTTTAAACCATGTCTACCCTAATAAAAAATATCCATGTTGTAGTGAGCAGGATGTATACTGTGCTAGTTTTAAAGTGCAATTGCTGTCATTTCATCAGATAGCAGTGATTTATATTTAGCAACATCTGGTTCAAACGCCACCTATGTAAAACCTTGTCTCTCTCCTAATTGGTTGCAGGCAGTGGGACGAACAGCTGGACCCGCGTCTGAACGCCAAGCAAAAGGAGGCCATCCTGGCCATCACCACACCCCTGTCCATCTGCTTGCCCCCCGTGCTCATCATTGGCCCCTACGGTACGGGCAAGACCTTCACCCTCGCCCAAGCGGTCAAGCACATCCTCAAGCAGCCCAACACCAGGCAAGTCTTAACATCCTCATACACCCCCACAGTCTTCCTCTCCAAAGTCCTGTCCAGATATACGCCGATTAGCTTGTTGCCCATCGGTCGTTGCCTCCAAAGTTGACATTTGTCTTTGTCGCGCAAAGTTTTGCACCGCCGATGGTTGTTTGACCTGTAATGGCTGCGAGTTTCTGAATCCCATAAACATTCCCTTATCTCTTGCGGCCACATCGCTGCTAGTGTCTTCCTGTCGGAATGCAGCGAAACTCTCCCAGCCTAGGCTGAGTCTGGCTGCAAAAAGACTCTCAAACAGACCAGTCAAGCTCACGGCTGCCCCAGCAGCCTTTCAGACGGCTCCACGCTAGCAGAGTCCAGCCTCTCCTTCGATGAGGGCAGCGGGAGTCGGCAGTGACCACAGAAGCCGGTAATCCCCCCCCCCCCCCCCCCCAACAGTCTCAAAAGAGGCCTCCGAACAGCACAAGTGGGCAAGACGGAGCCGAGAAAAGGCTTGCGTGACATTTGAGTCAGAAAGGGAAACGTTGCCATGGCGAGAGCAGGTAGAAAGGGTCACGTCTCCATGGTGATGAAGTGAAATGGTGCCACCCTGTGCTTACATTAGCCTGCTCCGTCACCTTGTGCAGCTCACCACCCAGTTAGCCCAGTGTCATTAGTGTCCTGCGCAACCCCCATGCCAGGTCAGTGTCCATCCCACGAGTGCAGCACTCAGTCCGCCCCGAGTGAGCCTAGAGATGGATCGGCAGGTCTTTGTACCTCGCCGTCAGAAGCTGTTGAGATCCACATGCCTTAATTCTCCAGTGCTGCCAGCGATTTGCTGCTGTATGTGGAGGTGTTAGGCATTCCCACACTGATCATGTACTCTACACTTAGCCTTTTTATTGTAATGTTGAAGTTACCTTTGTGCTTGCTTTTTCAGTTAAGTTCTGTGTGTGTGTGTGTGTGTGTGTGTGTAGTAAATGAAGATTGCGCTAATGCTGGTGTTTTGCCTTCTCTTTATCAGGGTCCTCATCTGCACCCATTCCAACAGTGCCGCAGATCTCTACATCAAGGACTACCTGCACCCTTATGTAGACACCGGCAATGCCCATGCTCGCCCCCTCAGGTAGGTACCGGCCCCTACTGGCCTCTCTCTCTCCAGCCACACACACACACACACACACACACACACCTGTCTCTCTCATCAGTGGTCTGTCTCTCTCTCATACTCATCACCCTCATGTGACAGGCTATGGGCTCTGTGTGTCACCAGATGACCAGATTTGTCTCTGTAATTGGATAATGTGTCTGTCTAAGTGACTGGGTGATTTTACACACACACACACACACACACATACGGACATACACTCACTCTTTCTCTCTCTCTCCCTCCCTCTTCCCCTTCCTGTGTTAAGATGATGCATCTAATGTCTAATACTGTGTGTATGTGTAGAATTTACTTTCGTAACCGGTGGGTGAAGACGGTGCACCCTGTGGTGCAGCAGTACTGCCTGATCGGCGCCAACTACTGCTTCCAGATGCCCCAGCGGGAGGACGTGGAGCGCCACCGGGTTGTGGTGGTGACGCTCAGCACCTCGCAGTACCTCTGCCAGCTGGACCTAGAGCCAGGTAATACACACACACACACACACACACACACATTCTGAAGCATTAACATCTCACCTACAACTAAAAATTATCATTATCAATTTTCAGTCACTGTTATTGACTGATCATTTCAGTCAATCCTCATTGCACACTGATGCTCCGAATCCCTGTGAATATCTGCTTTCATTTAATGTTCATACACGCACACGCACTGACACACACACTCACACTCACACTCAAACATACATATCACACACCCTTGCCCACATCCTCAAGATGAACCCTGACGGACATACACAGCTGTGCGTGTGAGCCGATGGCAGCGGGCACCAGGCAACACGCATCCTCAGCATCACACAGACAGCGCTAGGGCAGTGGAGAGCATCTCGACACATACACACACACACACACACACACACACACACACACCCACCCACCCACCCAGAGAGCCCCAGACCAAGCCTGTTAGCCAGTTTATTAACAGCGCTTGATGCAGCCGCTCACAACATCATCTGTTGCTAAGAGACACGGCTCGGCTGTCTGACGGACTCAGCATCATGAGCTCCCCGCGTCTGGGAGGAGTTGTCACGGAGACAGACAGCAGAGATTCAGATAAACATCGCCATAGCAGCACGCACCAGCATCCCTGAACCTGACTGTAAAACCAACATACTAATTAGTAGCATAGATAAGTAATATGTGTGTGTGTCTGTGTGTGTGTGGCTATAACTATGTCTATACACACATACATGTAGAATATTTCAAAGTGGTTAATATCAGCAGGAGACCCATGCACGGCGGAGGCCCATGTGGCCTGTATCCCACGCAATCCTGCTCTGTGCTGAATGTTGGCCTTTCTCTCCCCATCCGAAGGTCTCTTCACCCACATCCTGCTGGACGAGGCTGCCCAAGCCATGGAGAGTGAGACCATCATGCCTCTGGCCCTGGCCACCAAGAGCACCCGCATCGTACTGGCAGGAGACCACATGCAGGTAACCCACAACCCCAATATCTCTCTCTCTCTCTCTCACGAGGCTGCTTTATACAGCTCCAACCGACTCCAGCCAAATTCATAGTCCTTTAGCCTGCCGAGAAAATAAAACACCACTAACTCGATAAACTTCATTGCTTGCTATTCATCTGTTTCAAGAGTTTTATTTTTTCATGTATGAGGGAGATTGCACTGTAAACCATTAATATCTCAATGAACAGAACCGTTTCAGTGCTTTAGAAGATCCACCTTCCTCCAAGCATAAAGTACAGTGGTGATGACTCCCACTATATAAGAATGTAGTGTTTCTATTGCACCTTTAGTATCTGTAAACGCCTATTACTCATAGAAATGAAGCATGTCTGCCATTGAAGCTGATGTGTATGTCCTCTGTGTGTGTGTGTGTGTTTGTGTGTGTGTGCGCGTACAGCTCAGCCCATTTGTGTACAGTGAGTTTGCCCGGGAGCGTAACCTGCACGTGTCTCTGCTGGACCGTCTGTATGAGCACTACCCGCCGGAGGATCCGTGCCGCATCCTGCTGTGTGAGAACTACCGCTCCCACGAGGCCATCATCAAGTAGGTGGAGCCGCCTCACCCTACACCCGCGCCCCAGGGACGTGTCATCACACACTCATACCAACATACCAACACTTCTTACTGTCTTATCTATACGCCTACATTTCCCACAGGATAAATAACATCTCTATCTATCTATCTCTATCTATCTATCTATCTATCTATCTATCTATCTATCTATCTATCTAATCCATTAATCTATCAATCTATCTGTCTGTCTGTCTATCTATCTATCACCATTCTTTCAAACTTTCTTTAGACACACACACAGTCTCATTTTCTCCAAGGTATGTGCACACTTTCTGAGTGCCAGTGGCACTGTGGTCATAAACTGGAACGTAGGCTTTCACACATGTTGTCACACTCACGCCTGAGTAGATCATGTAACGGACACTGTGGCTATCTGACGCACATTAACAGCCCCCGTCTCCCCATGGAGTAGAGCCCCCCCCCCCCCCCCCCCCCCCCCCGTGTTATCTTCCTGGCTGACGCCAACGGAGACCACCGCAGGATGTACTGTAGAAGTCAAACCCATGGAAAACAGCAATGTTTTGACCTTGACGTCCGAGCATCCTACGCGTCCAGAGCCTAATGAGGATATGCTGCCGGACGGGGGAGGATTTCCATAGCATCTGTTGCGGAGGAGTAGCTGACCATAATTCTGCATACATTGTCCAGCTGTTTCACAGGCCACCAGTATGTGGCAGTATGTGACGCTTAAAGGTTACAGACGTTTCCAGAGTCAAATGAGCAACACCTGCATTCTGCCTGGAGGCTTAAAGTCTGCAGCCAGGCAGTAATGGCCAATCTCAGGCAACAGCTGATGGTAAGGCAAGGCGAAGAATCGGAGGCCAACTGAACCAGTGCCACTGACTAGGGATGGGCATTCGATTAAATTTTCTTAGTCGATCGTCGGGAGAATTGACGATCGACTATCGATTAATCATTCATATTTTTATATTAAAATTCATTAGTTATTTCACTTTTATAAATTAAAAATGCACTGGAAATACAAAAATACATCATGTTTTTCCTCAATGACATCTTTATTACAAGAAGAACAACTTGTGGCAGTTAAACTGGACATTGGTTAGGCTAAACTTGAAGATCTAGCCTATGCGCTGCGGTGCTCTAAAGGCAGCGAAACCTACAGCCGCGAGCCGACGTTCTTAAACAGAGTCCTCGTCGCGAAATCAAAATTCCACTGGAGCTCCAAGCGGATTTGTACACGCAGCCTTACAACACTGTTTACTGCTCTTCGAGTGATCGTACAATGTACACTTATGGGGTGGGTGCTTGCACTTCTTTAGGAATCTGCCGTCTTAAGACTGAGAGCAGGATGCACCGCCAGAGACATTAACCAGAGTCGGATGCACTTTGTTTAAGTGGTAGCCTAGGTTACATCATTTGAGTCGTGGCCATGTTGTAGGTTACTTATACACGGCATCGCAGTGAACTAAGTGATTTATTTTTTAAAATCAATATGGTCGCACGCCACACTTCGCGTGACCTTTTAATGATTAGGCCTACTTTTGAAATCAAAACGGAAACTCTCAGGTAACTGACTATGCCGTCAAATATTGCCCCCGCGTGGTAAAATGTTTAATTGCTGCCATACAGTGAAATTAATTTCATTGCTTCAAGACTCATACTACGCAACGCAACCTGCATTAGTTTAATCGATAACAAATTAACGTGATCGACGAAATTCTTAATAATCAATTATCGATCGTCGATTAATCATGCCCATCCCTACCACTGACACCACACTTTTAGCAGCATCAGGGTTTTGGTACATCACTAGCCGGGGTGAACCCAGATAAACGTGTTGGCAAATGTGTCTGGAAAGGATCCCCATTGGCGCTTGTTGCCGAGCTTCCCGTTTTATTACTTCCATGGAAGTAACCGGCAGTGAACTCAAACTTAAAAATAAACTCTTCCCAAATCATTTCAGAAGTGCAGCAAACTCAACCTTCTTGTAAATGAAGGTTTTTTAAATACATGGCCTCATCTGTTTAGCCTATCAGCACAGCCATTGGTTGTGTTGAATGCAAGTGACTGTGATTAGATCCTGGGCTTTGGTGTTGGCGAATTCAAATTTGCCAACAGGTTCATCTGAGTTCACCCAGGCGAATATTTTCTACAGGTTTCTATTGAATTGCTTTGTATACCATTAGCGCAAAACATGCACATATGCAGTCCAGCTGTGCTTCAGTTTACCACACTCACACTGTTGCCAATAGTCCGGTACCAGCCAACAAGTCAAAAATCAGTGCATCCCTAGTTTGAATATTTGATAACCATATTAAAAGCATATGTCCTTATGGAAGCATGTGTCAGTTTGGTAATGACTAAATTCCAGGTGTTGTCTTTGTGGCTATAATATAAGATGCTATAATGTATGATTTCTTTAAGTTGCTTTGGATAAAAGTGTCTGCTGAATAACTATACATGAAGAGGTTGAAGTTGATTGGTTCACATTTGTGTCTCCTTAGCTACACGTCGGACCTGTTCTATGAGGGCAAGCTGATGGCCAGTGGGAAGCAGCCGCCTCATAAGGACTTCTACCCTCTGACCTTCTTCACCGCCAGAGGCGAGGACGTGCAGGAGAAGAACAGCACGGCCTACTACAACAACGCTGAGGTGAGACCGACCTGCTGACCGCTTCCCCCCTCGCACACTCGTTCTGCCTCTCGCCTCGTAAATGATGTCACACGGTCCACAGTCTCCCTCATGACACCTACATGGATCACTTTTCACTCGCTTCCACAACAAGGAACAAGGTGCAAAACTGTGTATTCACACCCTGCTGCTTTGTGATTGGTTTTTGCGGGGGCGTTGGGTTCACCTCGCGATAGCAAATGGATGTCACTGAGGACCTGCTATTTTGCTGACGTTTCACTCATCTGCGCATCAGAAGCCAGTGTAGCGCCTCTTAGCCTCACAAATCACATGACACAGCCTCCAACATAATGTCCTCAGGTAGTCACAGATGGTGGTGAGTCACTTAGACTGACCACCATCAACACACTTCAAGATCACAAACAGAGTTAACCTTTAGCATCTTTGTGAGAAGGCTAATCCAAACAGTAATATATATTTAAGCACAAATCCTTGGTAAGTGTTGAACCAAATGGATGAATGGAGCCTGGTCTAGAAAATGACCCTGAACTTCCATCAGGGGTGAGTCAAAGTTTCCGAAACTCCACTCCAGGTGGAGAAGGCTGTTATGCCAGTCCAGGTGGTTTTACTCCACTCCAGGTGGAGAAGGCTTTTATGCCAGTGAAAGACCAGGGGTTGGTGGTGCAGCCCAGTGTGCTGTCAAGCTCAGATGTTGAAGAGAGGCATTTCTGAGAGCAGGTGCGGAGCTGGATTATGCACCGGTTCTATGCGCTACAAGAACCGGAGAGAAGAGAGGAGAGGAGGAAGAAGAGGAGGGCAATGATGGTCATGTTTGTGACCACAGAAGCTACAAGAGCAGCACTTCAGACTTTGAGAGGCTCGGTCTGCGAAGTTGAGAAATGACTCACACAGACAAGACTGGATCAGCTGCCGAGGGGGGGGGGGGGGGGGGGGGGGCACTTGATTGAGGAAGCTAACGTCCAGTCACATGACACCCTCAACCCTCATGAACACACACATACTTGACTTGGAGTGGGTCTGAACTAGATGTAGCGGTATGAGTCACAAGCATTTGCTTAGACGGACACACACACACCAACACACACAGGTGAAATGGGTTAAAATGGCTGTTGTCCTGCCTAGGCTACATGTAGGGCTCTCAGTGGGAGAGCTGGCATTCATCAGCCCCTATTGTTTGAGGGAGTAATGCACTCTGCACATTAGCCTTTTTGGGAGTGTGTCGGCGCTGGTTAAAATGGCTCTGACTGAGCGGTCTTGAGAAGCTGTGTCAGCCACTCCACTGGGATGACGCACCACACTCCTTTTGTCTTTGAGATGTTCACAAAAAGACACAGATGTGCCACTTACTCAAGTAGATGCGCACAGATACTCTGTCACCGTGGCCTCTTACACTGATCAACAGGCATCATTACAGTACCATCTGTGAACAGGATGCAGTAAATTCAGCATAACTCACATGTTTCTATGTGACTGTGTGTGCTTCCATGTGACATATTTGTGAGTTGGATTGTCCTGTTCTGTGCGTTTCTGACCGTGTGCCTCGTCTCCAGGTGTTTGAGATTGTGGAGCGCGTGGAGGAGATGCGGCGGAAGTGGCCGGTGGCCTGGGGCAAGCTGGACGAGGGCAGCATCGGCGTGGTGTCGCCCTACGCTGACCAGGTGTTCCGCATCCGCGCCGAGCTGCGCAAGAAGCGGATGCACGACGTCAGCGTGGAGAGGGTGCTGAACGTGCAGGGTGAGACACGGACACACACACACACACATTCCGTTTGATAGAGGAATCCTAAATGCTCACGCTACATATGCTCAACGCGTGTCCCACAGAGGTCACTCAGGCTCAGATATGAACACACACATACATTTATTCTGAGGGTGTATTTTCTTGACTCTTACATAAATGTATTCTATTATATATGTAGGTCATATAGCAATGGAGACGTAGTCACACATACACACAAACACGTCTACAGTGTGCAGTTATTTCAACAATTCTCCAGTGAGGCAGTGAACGGCCCTTTTTAGCCCTCTTAAGATGCCTTAGTTCATAGCCAGTCTGAGTAGGAGCGTTTGGGTGTGCCTTTGTCTGGACTACCTGCTGACCTTTGCCGTTTGACCCTGCCCTTCCCGCTACAGGCAAGCAGTTTCGGGTGCTGTTCCTGAGCACGGTGCGCACGCGCCACACCTGCAAGCACAAGCAGACGGCCATCAAGCGCAAGGAGCAGCTGGTGGAAGACTCCACCGAGGACCTGGACTACGGCTTCCTGTCCAACTACAAGCTGCTCAACACAGCCATCACCCGAGCCCAGTCCCTTGTGGCCGTGGTGGGAGACCCCATTGCTCTCTGCTCGGTGGGGCGCTGCAGGTAAGACTACCCAATACACACACACACACACACACACACACACACACACACACACACACACACACACACACACACACACACACACACAAACCACAGAATGCATGCTTTTGCTGTACCAGAATGTACTATAGTTTGAAGTAGATTAATTAGTGTGGACTTAGTATCTAGCCAAGTATTTGGAAATGTTTGATTTCTCTTCACAAAATGGAGGGGTAGATTAATAGTGCTTGAATGTGTTGCATAAACGTTGTTCAGAATCTACAAAGCTCTATGCTCTGTGCTCTGAAAAAAAAGTCTTGATTTAACCAGCTCAAAGTGAGGATCTGCAAGTAAAGTGTTGTACCGATTGGAATTGAGCATTGCACCCACTCAAAAAAATAATCCAAAACCCAAACTCCAAATTGTTCTTATTCCCACGAGTCTATTTTCTCTCTTATCTCTTTGTATTGGTCATCACCTGTGCCGAGGTCAGTGTGTCTCTTCCTTTTCTCAGTGTGGTGGACTTGTGCTGTTGCTTCACACTGTGGTATCGAGCGGCAGTTCCTCCCGCAGCTGTGAAGCTGGCATTTCCACAGCACACGAAGCCGCGGCGGAGTGTGTCTGCAGGCTGTTTTGAGTGTGTGTGTTATTGCACTGGATTGGAAATGTCACGCCGAATCTGCCCGCTAAAGATGATGAAGCAAACTACTACCAGAACACGCTCATGAGCGCACACACACACACACACACACACACACACACACACACACACAGAGTGAGTTAGACTGCCATAAACAGGTGGAGTGCGGGGGAGCGGTTTTGCCGGGCACTTGTGGCCTGTCTTGTTTGTGCTGATGCCAGCGTTGCTCCCACTCCGGGAGCTAGCGCTTGTCGCTAGTGGGAAGGTGAGAGACCCTCACCGATCCGCCGCAAAAAGCAACAGGCTCCCTTCATGTCACTCTCTCTCAGGCTCCATATCTCTCTCCCTCTATTTCTTACTCACTCTCTCTCTCGTTCGCTCTCTCTCTTCATCCCTCTCTCGCTCGTTCGCTCGCTCTCCTTTTCACAGCTGCAGCTCGTTGCTGTCTCCATGGAGACTACCTCACGTTCAGCCAATCGCAGAGGCCCAGACCGCAGGAAATGTCAATCGCATTGCCCTGGCAATTAAGTCAATCCGCGTGTTTGGAGGAGCAGCGCTCACTTGTTTTTACCATTCTTTTATTTTCTTTTTTTCTGCCTTTTTTCCCCCTCCATCTGATTACTTGTCATTTATACATTAACTTCACTTGTTGAGTGGGCGCAAGACCCGACCTCTCTGTTCTGGCAAGACGAGGAGCTTTCGCAGTTTCTCTTTTGCCAGCGTTATTTTAATCGTGCTCTGTGCGTACCCTGTATCTGATTGCACAGACTGGTGTGTTTTGAGAGAGAGATGGAGGGAGAAAAGTGAGAGAGAGAAAGAGAGCGGGATGGGGAGTGGTGGTGGGAGGCTTGTCTCTCTTAACCCCTCAAGCACCACTGTCGGTCAGTTGCTAAGCAGCCTCCCTCGGATGATATGTGCAGACGGCACTCAGGGCACCTCCTCCAGGGTTAGGGCTGAGCTACACCAGGCGCGTAACTGAAGCGTTCCGTTCGCGTTGCGTCTGCTGCAACAATTAGCTTCCATTATAATCAATGGAAGTAGCTACACCAGACGTGACAGTAGGGCGTAGGTTCGAAAAAAATAGACCATTCTTCTAAAATGGATATTACGCATCGCGAACGGAACGCTTCAGTTACGCACCTGGTGTAGCTCATACCTTAACTTCGCTAAAACGCCTCCGTTTGGTCTAATTCAATATACCCATCAACCCTTTCCATAGGGATGTGTAGGGAACTGGCCAAACCCTCATCTTAAACAATTATGCATACATCACTGTGTTTTCATGTGCTCAATTGCGTGTGTGTGTGTGTGTGTGTGTGTGTGTGTGTTCCAACCTTTACAGGAAGTTCTGGGAGACGTTCATCTCCATCTGCCATGACAACAGCAGTCTGCACGGCATCACCTTCGAGCAGATCAAGGCCCAGCTGGAGGCCCTGGAGCTGAAGAAGACGTACGTGCTCAACCCGCTGGCCCCCGAGTTCATCCCCCGCGCCCTGCGGCCCCTGCCCCCGCCGCAGCAGGCCTCCAGCAAACACCAGCACTCGCCACCCAAGGTGATGCTCAGACGGACACCTCGCGCATGAGTCATGATGTCCGGATTTCTTGAAAGTTAAAGAATGAAAGGAAATGGGCCTGTATCTGCAACAAATAGGGCATCACAATGGCAGCGAATGTTTCATTCTAGATACATTTGTATATATCAGTATTTGCATTGGCAATAGGCTAGAAAATTGTTGAAATCCAATGTTGCACATCCCTAATTTCAGGCCAACGCTGCATACCTGAGGTGAAGTCTCGAACTCTAGCACTGCCACCTTAGCATAACCTGACCCTAGCCAGATGAATGTCGTTCCGCTTAGCTCCGCCTAGCTTCACTCACATCCATCTGGGACCTCTTCCATTGACAGTGATTTCTCCAACCAACTTTATGGTTTAGCCAATCAGGACGCAGGGCGGGAGTTTCATAGATGTGACATAGCGTAGAAGCGACTGTGAGTGTTATTAGCGTCACGGGTTGGCTTCGATGTGAGTGGTTGAAGTACCATGATAAGTGGCTTATTCAATCATATGCAAGCATTTTTTGATTAGGCCCAGCCATCTGAAGCAACACTTCAATGGATCGGTTCCAGATGGATGAGTGGAGCTAGGCGGAGCGAAATTCATCTGGCTATTGCCAGGTTAACCCTAGCATGCCCAAGTTCTCATTGGAATGGTCACTTTAGCAAATAGTACCACATTTTGTCTGATTGACTGAGGCGGTGCAGGCATCTCATAGCTCCAGGCCCCCGTCCCCAAAAAAGTAGCCCAACTCCAGTGGACACACCCAAGCAAAAACGGTCAACACCACCACCATCACCCAGGAGCCGTACAGAAAGAGAGTTTGACCAACTGAAAGCATGGGCGCCATGTTGGATACCAACAGCGTAACCCTATAGGGCGAATATGCTATGTTGAAATAAATGGCTTATTTATCACCATTCACAGGCATATAAATGTTATCAACTTTTTGTCAATATGTAAAAGGCCCTTACAGAAATATTGGTCTCATTCGATTCCCTAGTTGCCGAACTCTCTCTCTGTATGGCTCTGCACCACCCCAGCCAAACCCAAACTGGGTGGAGGATCAGGCGCTCGGGAACGTTCTGTGTCACATTCAATCCCTCCATCCCAATCTACCCGCTCCCCCAGTAACGCGACCTGTAGGGGCGCTGTCATTTTGCCTTAGCACTGCTGCCATGTTGTGACAGAAGTAGGGTGCCTGTCTGCTGCTGCCCCTGTGACCTCATGACCGCTGTATCTCTGACCCATTTCCTGTCTGCTCTTCTGCAGGCCAAGGGGACGATGGCAAACCACTCGGAGCACTTCCCACCGGAGGGATTCGGTAAGGAACTAACCATGGCAGGAACTAGCCATGGATGACACATCTCTCTCTCTCTCTCTCTCTCTCTCTCTCTCTCTCTCTCTCTCTCTCTCTCTCTCTCTCTCTCTCTCTTTAACATTTAATATCAACTGACACCTATAAAGGGAATATTTAGGCTGCACAGTGTAGATGGTTTAAGTTGAAATTTTGCCAGTTCAGTCAGATATTTCTTTGTGGAGTCACCCATTACTGATGCGACAGAAAACCTCTAATCTCGTCCTCTAGTCCTGAAGTAGTCAGGTGAGTGGGACTACTTCAAAGGCACAGGTTTCCTTCAAAGGCACCGGAGAGCATTTCCTCAGTAATGGCGTATCCACGCGTAATGGTCAATAGAGCGACGCTTCAGCGTCAACAGCAACATTTTTGGGTGTGATCTTATTAGAACGCTTCCAAACCTGTGCTGTCACCCGGAATCAAGGTCATCTGTTTGCATTGCAGCCATGGAGAGATCGCTAAGGCAGAAGGAAGGAGAGCAGAGAGAGAGAGAGAGAGAGAGATAGATAAAGAGAGGTGTGAAGTGGTGGTTAAGTGCGGGCCTCCTGTGCCTTTGAGAGTTGGAGAGGTTGAGCGTAAACAGAACAGCACATGATGAAACTACTACTCGTCCAAATGACTCTCATTAGCACCGTTAGTGCAAGTGTGTGTGTGTGTGTAAGACTGGTTGAAGTGCTCCCTAAAGCATCTGGTGGAGTGTTTGTGAAGGACTGGGAAGAGGAGCCTCTCCTCTGGTTGTTTATGTTGGTCCCAGGGCCTCTCTTGGCCTCCCACCGGCTAACATGCTCTGACCTGTTTTTCACTCAATATTTCTCTCTGTATTCTTCTCTGGAACCCTCTATTCATCCCTCACCGACCCCCCCCTTTCTCTGTCTTTATGTCTGCCCCCGTTCCTCTCTTTCATTTCCTCTCTTTCCCTTCTCCCTCCCTCCCTCCCTCTCTCCCTCGCCCTCTATAGTTCAGCCCAGTGCTGCTGTTCTCATGGGGAACCCCATCCAGGCGTTCACCCCCCCAGTGGCCGGTGGGGGTGCGGCAGGCTCGGCAGGGAAGTCCCCCAGCCCGGTCCAGAGAGTGGACCCCCACACGGGGGCCTCCATCCTCTACGTGCCTGCAGTGTACGGGGCCAACATGGTCATGCCCATGCCTTTACCCGTAAGTACAGCCAACCATGGAGAGGTCAGTAGATCAATTAATCACTTTATTTGTGGTGGGTGCAATTAGGTATACGGCAGTGGGATATTTAACACAAAAACACATAGACACAGATGTCAGGTTAACATAGTAAACTGTAATATTAGCAACAAGTCTCAGTTACTAGATCTTCATACAGCTTTCTGAATTTGACTTATCTACACTGTGAGACTAGATAGTAGTGTCTGTGGAGCAAGACTCCAGACAGATCAGCTTTCCTAGAATATTTTCTTTTGTGGAGACTGTCTTGATTTTAAAGCCTCCTCTTCTTCCCTGGCTCCCAGCTCCCCTGGCCGGGCTACCAGAGCCGCTTCCCCATGGACCCCCGGCTGATCAACCACCAGGCGGCCATGGCCGCCTACAACCTGAACCTGCGCCAGCCCACCAGCCGGGCCTCCCCGGGCCTCTACGGACTCAGCCACCCCTCACCCCTCGGACTCACCGCCCAGTCCAGCACCGACAAGGAGCTGCTGCAGGACGCCGGAACTGCAGGTACACTCACACCTGAGCTCTGGTCATTTCTATACGTTCTTAATACTAAAGGAAGAATGTAGCAGCAACACTTTCACCGTACAAATTAGTGCATTTTGTCCTGAAGACCTGTGTCTGGTGCTACCTTCTTACCGTTGGTTATGGACCCTTTTGCAGTTTGTAAACAGTGATTACGTAGGTGTGGATGCACGCACATTTTGGCAACGGAGTCATGTCAAATGTTCGATAAAACGTCAGTCCACTGTTGGTACAGTAGCGATTCTGACAGCCGAACACGCAACAACTGGACATTTTCATGCTAGATACACTTCTAAATCAGCATTCAAAACTCTGTAGTTTCCTCTTCTTCGTGTGAATGAATGGGGTGGCACATCACTTTCCTGAAAAATGCATGCGCATACTTATACGTAGGCAGTAAAACGGTCTATTGGATGTTTGAAATATATGGCAAAGCACTACAAAGAAAGACTGGGAAGGCGCATTCTTTCGAAGAGCTAATCCCATCACTCTTATCAGTCAAGACAGGCACACTGGTACACACAATACCAGTTCCCACTGTAGCTCTTGCTGTCACTGGGCTCTGTCTGTTCCTATGGTGACAGTTTCCGTGGGAACATAATCTAAAAAAAATTAATTAATTAAAATACTACCGGTAATCACTAGTATGTACTCTAGCCTCAGTCACATGTAGCATGTAGCGTTGACACTTAGACTAACACCATCTCCTATAGTAACACCTTTCACATCACATATAAATATAGCAACACGCCCTCGGGTATTATTACACTCTGTTCGACAGGAGCCCTTATCCCGGCTAGATTCCGGTTGTTGTTTAAAAGGCGATTAACAGTTTGCATGTGTATCCACTTTCCAGGTAAAATGGACATGAATGGGAAGGTGGAGCATGGGCGCCTCCTGACCCCAGAGAGGAAAGCTCCTGAACAGAAGGACAAACAGGTGGGCACTCTCCCACACCCCTCCATTATACCATACATCTCCCCACATCCCTCCCCACACCCCTCCCCACATCCCTCCATCCCTGTGCCTGTGTGTGACCAGTGCTCTGTCGGTAACCGTTGTATCCTCTTACAGGGCGAGTCTGACCAAGGGCCCAACAGAAGCCCTGAAGCCGTGGGCCCCCTGGGCTTCCCCGGCGGCCGCCTCCTCCGCAAGGAGCCCCCCTCCGGCCCGGCCACCGGCCCCCAGAGGCCCATGGGCTTCCCCCACCTGGCCTCCCAGCACCACCTGCCCCCGCACCACCACCACCACCACCACCCCGCCTTCCCCCCTCCTCACGCGGCTGCAGCCGCCGGCGCCAGCCAGCAGTTCCAGCAGCAGCAGCAGCAGCAGCCTCCACCCCAGCAGCAGCAACAGCAGCCACCCTACGGTCTCCCGCGCCACCAGGGCCAGATGAGGATGCCACCCCACCAGGGCCCCCCCTTCCCCCCGCCCAACGCCGGCGCGCCCCCCAACGCCGCCTCCTTCTTCCTCCCGCGGGCGCTGCAGTCGCCGGGCCTGGAGGGGGACGCGTCCGAGCAGTCCGCCGTGCCCGAGGAGCTCAAGGGGGCGCTGAGAGCCATGCAGCCGTCAGCAGCGGCCGCCGGGGCACAACCACAGCCCCAGCAGCTGGCCGCGGTCCAGCACGCACACGCCCAACACACACACCAGCAGCACGCACACACACACCATCAGAATATGCACGTCAACAGCTACGGGGAGGACAGTCTGGACTCAGGACTGGTCGAGGGACTGGGTAAGCCTCGTATGTTTTTTCAAATATCTTCTCCACAACGTCTTTTCATGGCCTGACTGATCAGAATATCAAAATCTAATTTTCTACTTCAACATGTTATGTATAATATTATGAACTAATCAAAAATATCTAAGGCAATACAGCTGGGATTTTAATCAGGATGCTCAACCAATGTATTCTGTATCCCAAACATCTGGTTTTGCTCATTAGCATTTCTCGTTAACTTGTTAGGGCGGCAGTGTGATTGGGGTTAGTGCTTGAAAGGGACTCTGGGGTTGTTTTGCTCTTGTAATCTGGGCTTTCACACATGTGATTACTCTCAAGCACACAGCGTCTCGCACGGCATCTCCCTAGAGCTCTGCAGCCCTTGTTCTGGTTTTAGCCAGGCTGTTGCTAGCGAAAGATGTCACTAGCGAAAGATGTCACTATCTCCCTCTGTCTCTCTCTCTCTGTCTCTCTCTCTCTCTCTCTCTCTCTCTCTCTCCCTCCCTCCCTCTCTCTCTCTCTCTCTCTATATCTATCTCTCTCTCTCTCTCTCTCTGAGGCTTTTTGTGCATAGCTCTTCACCAACCTTGTCTCTGACCCTCTCTCTCTCTCTCTCTGTGTCTCCCCAGACTCCCAGGGCTCGTCCAGTCTGGAGCTGATGTCCCAGCAGGCTCGTCTGGGCCAGTGGGGTGAGCCGGGCCCTTTCCTGCCCCCAGGCGTGGCGGCGGCTGCCTTCCCCCTGCAGCCCCTCTCCCACCTGGGCCAGCCCGGCATGCGGCTCCCACACCCGCTCATCCGCACCGGCTGGGGCCTGCCGCCCCCGTCAGAGGAGGACGGACCCAGAGGGCCACTCACCAGGTGAGCACAGACATGGTCACCCCTGCAGTAGGATGCCCCATTCACTGAGGCTATATGGATGGGAAAAGCACAGAAAATCAAACCTCTTTTGACGTTTCCGATTCCGATTGACACAGTGTGAGGCCATATTTATTTGTCAATTCATCAAAAAAATACAAAAAACAGTACAGACGCCGTGTGCAAAGGCCAGGCGTGCAGGAACATGGTCACTTCCTCCAGGAATGGACCTGACAGGACTAACCATAGGCAAAGTCTTGGGCAGGGCAAAATCAAATGAAAGGAAAAAAAACAGCTCTATTTGAACAGAATGAGTCATTCTAGAAAGATTGAGGTGGTTTGGAGTGGAGTGCATCTGAATAAAAAAATAGCTGGAAAGCTTGCTTGTTTTTGTGTCCGAGCTTGGTTTCTGTGTTCCACTGGTGGTGGTAATTGGGTATAATTGGTTATGTACCGAAGACATTTTAAGCTATAAATACATTCATAATTCCATTGCATCCATTCCATTCAGTGGTGTGGAGTAACCTGCTGACGCCAGTGTGCACTAGATTCTTCAGTGTGGTATGGGTGTTTCCCTGCGTGTGTGTGTGTGTCTGACTACTTCTCCTCTGTGCCGCTGTCACAGCAGGTACCCTGGGCTGCTGCGTGAGATGTCCGCACAGGAGCACTACGAGCAGCAGCAGCAGCAGCACCACCAACAACAACAACAACATCATCACCAACAACAACAACAACAACAGCACCACCAACAACAACAGCACCACCAACAACACCACCACCAACAACAACAGCATCAACAACAGCAGCATCAACAGCAGCAGCGTGACCCCTCCGACATGCCCCCGCCTCAGTCGCGCCTGCTGCAGTACCGGCAGCAGCAGCAGCAGGTGCGGGGCGACATCCCCCCGCCCTCCCCCTCCTCCGCCGGTCCCTTCCACGGCTACCCGGAGCCTCCGGGCCGCGCCGCGGACCTGCAGCAGGCCTACGCCGGCCCCCACCAGGCCTTCCCCCTGCCCCCGGACCACCCGGGCCACCCGGCGGCCGCGCTGCCGCTGAAGTACCTGCTGCCGGAGGCGGCGTGGGGCCACCCGGGCCTGGCCCAGGGCCACATGTTGGGCCCCCAGCACGGCCTGCCCCCACTGGGCCTCCAGGGCCTGCAGGGTCCTCGGCCCGAACACAGCCCCCTGCTGCTGCAGCAGCAACAGCAGCAACAGCAACAGGCCACACACACTGCCCTGCAGAGCTTAGAAGAGGTACAAACACGCACACACACACACACACATATATGTGTTAACTGTGTCTAGAGTAGAGGCAGTAAAGAACAAACTGATGTGCTAATCATATTTATTTATCAGAGTGTGATAAAAACAAATAAGTTGTATATTTTACTAGTATATTTTACTGCATTTGTTTTCTCTTTCTTTGTGCAGCAGGGGTCACAACAAACATTTCGCCCACATGGTGCTCTGATACTGAGGAAGGCCATGTGGTCAAAACGTTTGTTGCGACCCCTCCTGCGCAAAGAAAACGAAAATAAACTTTGGAGTGTGAGTCTTCTTTGAGATTATTGGATGGCATGCTCCAGCCCACCCAACCTTCAGTGAAAGTAGACATAAACAGACATGGGTGATCATTACAGTGCTTGACTTTATATATTTAGTTAGAAAATGATCTGTTAGTTGATCTGTCTCAAACTATGCCATGTTGGGTCCTTGAATTCGAGCGAGTGGGTGTTGAAAATCCTTGAAAAGTTGTTGAATTTGTTGTTTAAGAAGGTGTGAGAAACCCTGTAACACTAAATAGTTAATCCACCACATACCTGTGCACCAGACCTGTTTTCATGTGCCAAACTCAATGTCTCAGTTTGGTAATTTTGTAGCCTACCTCCCCTCACAGAGGCAGGTGAGGAGGTATCTGAGCCTACAGAGAGCATTTTACAAAGCATAACTTCAGTGTTGGAGTGTGATTGCTAGCCCAGTGGCAGCTCACAGATTTAAGCAGATACATGTCTGTGTCAAGCTCCCATGTGAGCATCAAGCCTACCCGCTCCCCATTGCCATGGCGACATCCCACCAGTCGAGGTGTAGAAAGTTGTGGTGAAGTGTTGATTTGTGTTAAGATGTTTCTCTTAAAGGTGTGTTTTGTTTCTCACCCGTTATCCATGGCTTTCACGCCTCTTTTCAACTTCTCTCTCTGTTTCTCTCTCTTCATCCACTCCCCTCATTCACTCTCTCTCTCTATGCCCCCCTCCTGTTCTCTCTCTCTCTCCCTCTCGTTCTCCTCCTCTCTTTCCCTCTTCTCCTCGCTGCAGTATGAACCACGGGGTCCCGGCCGGCCCCTGTACCAGCGGCGGATCTCGTCCAGCTCTCCCCAGCCGTACCCCGACAGCCCTCAGGACCCCCAGCCCCCCGCGCCCCCCTGCCGGTTCCCCCCTGCGGAGCTGTGGCCCGCCAGTGGCCCTGCCTCCATCCACAACATTCCATGCAACGGAGCGAGCCCCCTGGCCCCACACAGGGACAACATAGGTATCGTAACACCCCCAATTATCACCACTTTTGTTCAGAAATTCTAAAACAACGATGTTTTTTAACACTTCAAAATAACATTTACTAAATTAACCTTACATTTTTCAGTAGCCATAGTTGTGTAGATTTGAACAAAAACTGGTTTGGTTCTTAACGGGAGCATTTACTGCCTGAAATATCCGATTTTGTTTACCACGCTCGGAGTTATAGTGCTGGCCTGATGGGTCGCCTATTTACACCGTTTCAACGGCACATGGACGGTTAGACCGAGAATTCTCGTCGTGAAATTAAAATTCCACTGGAGCTCCAAGCGGTTGTGTACACGCAGCCTTACAACACTGTTTACAGCTCCTCGAGTCACGGTAAAATGTCATTTTTGGTACATAGCTAATTTAGATACACCTATGTTGTGGGTGGTTGCGTTTCTATAGGAGTCCGCTGTCTTGGTTTGTATAGAAATGGATATTAAGTGACACATACACGCAAGACGGTGGAAATACGGGACCGACGGTAATAGGGGGAGTTACGATAGCACGCGTCTTCACATTCGTTTAGCACACTTCAGATATGATGTGCTTGTCATGTTAGGTTCACTTGTGTGTTAATGTCTTTCTCCTGCTGTTTGATAGTTTCTGCTAAAAGTCAGTAATGAAATCACAGAGTATTATGAAGTCGTTATCATGTGCAGAAGAACTTTTAGAACCCCTGTGATAACTCCTTATGTAAGCCTCACTGTAATTTTGGATACAATGATGGTTTGCTAATTGGTTCACATACACCGGGCTAAATGTTCTCAGGCACTGCATGGGAAATCAGGCGTGGGCCTGATTAACAAACTCCTGTGTTTGAAAATAGATAATTATATATAACAGCTTTGAACATTTCTGATAATGTCCGGTAAAGAAATGTTCCCTGCTTTGTGCGATTGCTGGTGCGTAGTGAAGCTGTTGACTAATTCCATGCAACAACTAACCTCCCCGCTTCTCCACAGTTACTAAGGCCATGAATGCTGCCGAGGATCATGGGAAGACGGAGGTCCTCCAGACGCCCTCGCACCCACCCAGCACCGCGTCTCTGCAGCACCATGGACAGTTTCCTCCGCTGCTGCCCAGCAAGCAGACCCCTCCAGACCCGGGGGGAGGGGGCAGCCCCAGCCCCGCCGGGCCCCACAAGACCCCAACCATGTCCTACGCCAGTGCCCTGCGCGCTCCCCCAAAACCGCGGCCCGCCCCTGAGCAGGCCAAGAAAAACAACCCTCTTTCTCTGTTACAGGAGCTTAGCATAGGCAGTGCAAACAGTAGCAATGGGTATTACTCCTATTTTAAATAAAATCAAATACATACCTGTAAAAAATATGAAATATATATGAAAAAAAAAGGAAAAATAATCAAGAAAATGAAGAAAAAAATGATTTTGTCAGATAGTTTTGTTTTTTTCCCTGCGGTTTTCGTTTCTTTTTTTTTTACTTTTAATTTAGCTAGTTGTTCTTTTACAGTTTGACAATTGTGATTTTGCAAACAAAATTAAGCATATATTCAAAGTTATACCAAAATGTTGGACAAAAACAAAAATCAGGAAAAAAAAAAGATTTATGGGACAAAGAAAAGGAAAAAAAAAAGTTTTTTAAACACATTTTAAGCGAATTAGCTAACCACTCAGTTGCCTGTCTTCTGCTTCCCTCTTTTCAGGAATTATGTCTGCTTTGTTTGCATCGATTCATAAAAAAGTAAAATTGTTGAAGTGATTTTTCTTATATATATTTTTTTTTTCTCTTCAGCTGGCTTTTCATTTTTGAAATGATGTTGAATTCTTCCTTTTATCAATATTGGTGTGTTTCCTTGTGCTTGCAGCTGAGTGGTTAGTTGACTCCCTCACACACACACATACACAAAAAAAAACCCTATATAAAAAGTTGTATAGCTGTAGACAACCCTTTTCTCAAAACTGTACATATGAATAAAAAGACATGAATGAAATGACCCACGTCTCCAGATTGTAGTATTTTCTTTAACAACAAGAAACAAGCTACACTACACTATACTGAGCTATAGAACATTTGATTCATCAAGTCGCACTTCTGAAATATGAAATGTAAAGATTTCTGTACGTTGTTATAAAGCTCTCCATATGTATCAAAAATTGAGAGTTCTACCGCACACTGTTTTGACATTTACAGAGCGAACAACGCGTTTCGCATGCAGCGTCTTCAGGTCTGAGCTCTCAGATGTGTCTTTAATTACCTTCTAGTCACATGACCAGTTGTTTGTAACGTCCATTTTAAATGCCAATATCCAATATTCCCATAAACAGTTAAATACAATCAACAATTAACAGACAAATGTGTCTATTGGCATTTAAAATGGACGTTACAAACAACTGGTCATGTGACTAGAAGTGTGTGGTCATGTGACCATACTGAGCGAACCTGAGGACGCTGTAAAATTAAGTAAACGTCAAAACAGTGTGCAGTAGAACTATCTCAATTTTTGCTATTTAAGTATGTTCCTGTAATCTACCTGCACCTAACCAGGCTGTGCATGGATCTTGGTGTCATTTGGAATACTCCCCATATGTATGTTGCACTTTCACACATCCACTGGGCATCTTGACATCAAATGCTTCATTTGTGGATTTTGTTCATAAGCTCTTACGCAGAGTGGGCATTTCCACTTGATGTTATTTCTCTATTCATTTGAATAATTTTTATTTAAATCTGTAATCTGATGCTTTTGACGTTATACAGTATGACCAAGGCTTCATTCTACGTTTTTGTTTTTCTGATTTAGTTGGCCTGAAACAGATTTCAGCACTTAGACATCAAAAATAGTAGTATGTTGAGGGATGCTACTGTCAAATTATGATAGTGTTGCTAAGTTCCTTATTAGCCAAGTCAGGCAATAATTTAGCAGCTTCTAATGATTTATAGTGTTTTAAAGGACACTGATTTTCACATTGTCAGCATTGTAAGTTATGCTTGTGCGCCTTATTCAGTGTTATTCTCCTCCCCATATCCGACACCTGTGCCATGCCTTTGGGTGTCGCTCAGCATAATGTGAAAAGCCTTATGGAGCCACTGCATGGACATCAGCAGGTCTGAGCATGTTTCCTCTTCACTCAATTCTGTAACTGTATCAGCCACATCCCACAGGGTCAGCAGATTGTTACAGCTATTACCCCTTAGTGAGTCTTGCTGTCTTCATTCCCACACTGAACACTGAAAACACACAAGATTCTCGAAGGGCATATTTTAGTGCAACAATACTTTATTTCATATTTTCTGTAAAACACGAGTAAAGTAGCTGTCTGTCTTGTGAGCTATATAGGCATTTCTGTGCCTTCTGCAGGGGAATCAATCTTGTAAGGCCCAGCATCTTAACTTCCACTGATGGGGGGGGGGGGGGGTCCTTCCACTGCTGTTGACTGACAGTAAAAGCTTTGTCAAGAACCATTTGTTTGTCTCAGTTTAAGAGAGGGTTTGTAACCTGTGCGAGATAAAAAAAAAATTGAGATGATAACGGTGTTCTCTCTCCATCACTGAATGACTGAATGGTGTTGTTGTCTTCTGCCATTGTGAGTCTGACAGACTTGCTTCTCAACATTTGTGTTCTTAAAGAGGGAAGGTGCATGAGACACACTTGACATATTCTATATTTCACTTGGTTTACTATGGCTTATCTTTAATAAAAATTACTGCACTTACTGACTATTAGTGCTAGTGTTGTGATTTTCTTTTTTCTTGAATTAATATGTGACAGACATGAATTTAGCTAGTGGATGCCTTCTACATTATACCTCTATTGAAAAGAATCTAAATGCAAAGGATTTCTGATACATTTGTATACACATGCTCTAATGACTCACATACCCTTAATGACATCACATAAACTTAAGTGGTGTTTAACATGGGAATGATTTAACAAATAGTCAAATCTGTGCAGTGTTCCTCTCAAATGGAATGAACATTGTAAACTATTATTCAGTTTATTGTTAACAGCTCAGTACAGACAACAATAATAAGTCACTGCAAGAAATGCACTGAACTTTTAATTACATTTTTATAAATAGATGTATTGTCTATTATTATTACTACTATTATTAGATGATAAAATGAATGCTGATCTCCCCCATTTCATACACACTCAGGCTGACCTATCAAGCTCCATGATCTGAACTGAAAAAAAAGATACAAATGAGCATTTCTAAACTAATTACACCTTTCAAGTTCTGAGAGGAGTGAGACAATACTAGCAAGTTATAGCTAGTTATTTCCAATGTATTTTCAGGTGAGTGAGGTGGACTTTATTGGCACCAGAGAGAAGCAGATTTAGCATAAAGACAGCAATTGCACGGGGCCTCCTTCAAGAGAAGGAAGTGAAGTTTCCTGACTTGGCCTCAGTGAGACTAGTCTATGGTGTCAGGCTCGGCATCCATGCATGTCTCCCAGGGGTTACGGGGCATATGTGGCATGGACACCAGCAGTAAGCTGATTCCGCTGAGGAAGAGGAGGATGAAGGCTGAGCATGCGCACGCAAAGGACCACGAGTAGTAATACTCCATCCAGATGGTCAGTTCGCTGTTGATCATCCTCTTGACCGACTGACGCATCACCTCCACGGAGATGACTATGCAGAGACCTGTGGAAAGCAAGGTGTGTGGCAAGTTCATCAAGTTTTTAAGCTTATTTTTCTGTTTCCTTCCATTTGTTAAAACTGCTTCACACAATGTTCATGCTCATGATTCTCCACTTCTATTGGGCCAAAGACTGTAAGTCTGAAAATGTCAGTGAAAAAAGATCTTTCTCATTGGCTAGTTATGTTTTTTCCCCCCTCTGATTCTTGATGCCACTTGACCAATGCATCAGTGCAGTGCTGTACCCTGTATCCCACCTGCAAAGGCATAGAACATGCCAGATGGCCTCAACAGGTAATCTCTGCCCTTCCCAAAGGCACCCAGGAGGCACATTGTCCCCAGGAGGATGAAGGCCAGACTGAAGATGGCGATTGCCGCAGCAGAGAGATTGTACTCTGGAAACCAGGAATGACAGTCAGAGTTATAAGCCACTTCATAAATACCTTGATAAAATACCTGAATTGCCAGTCCTTGAGAGCTGACGTACTTTGATATGTATTTCATAAATAAGAGACAGTGACAGGCTTCTTTGTTAGGGTACTGAACTGAAGTGTTTAACTTTTTATGACCAAATTAACACATGTAGATCAGACTAAACCCAAATAATTCATGGTGGCAGTTTGGGGTCTCTTAATTCTAAGAGAATTGAGACAGGCTTTTTCCCTTTTTTTATCGTTTATCTTATTTAGGAAGGAGGAAGCACTGCCCCAGAGAGAATTTTTTCAGAGAGGATTTTTCCGAAGAGCCTGTTTAAGGATTGCCATCATTCAGTCTCCCCCTGATCCACAGCAGAAAGAGGTCAGTGCAACTCTGACCTGTCCTCAAACAGCATGGTGGCTCAGCTGCTGTGGCCACATTATCTCAGAAATGATACCCCTAACGTCTGCCATTTGATGTCTGAGTGAGAAGGATTTGTGTTCATGCGAAGCATTTTAAAGGTGAGCCTGGTGAGTGAGGGGGATCAGACAGGGTGCAAACTGACTCAGCAATCTAGAGGTTCTATTAGGCTGGGGGATGGATGTCATCCTCCTATTATAGCCTGGGTGTCCCATCCCTTTACCCTTTTGTCATCTCTTTCCTTGTTTCCTAACATAACTAGATTGTGTGTGTGTGTGTGTGTGGGGGGGGGGGGGGGTTCCAATCAGTCACCCCACCAGATATCTGTGAATCTTCTCTGAAATTATTTTCTTAGCCAAAACCAACATTTTGATTTGCTTTGATAGTCAAAGTCTATATAGGCTATATTTCAGGCGAGATTTCTGATGCTCTCTATACCTGTATTCTTTCCATTATCAAGTTTATGGGTCAGAGGCCTCAAGAGCCAGCATATCTATGTGGTGGACAACTTCATTATAATGGGCTATTGTTTTCCTAGAAAATAACCTGCTTTCTTCTTGCATGGCAACTACCAAATCATTGTGTTTCAGATGTTCTACAAAGGTAATTATTTGCTCATTCATGTCAAGTTGCCTATTTTGAATTCTTCTTTACACAAAATAAACAGTTTGGTTATAAATGATGCACAGTATTGAATCTATTTACTTTTTATGTTTATGTGCCACCCTTCTGTGCTTCAACCTGGCCTCCCTTTTGATGTTTGTTTTATTTAACTGCCATTGATGCTGCGTGAGTCAGTGATGCACTGACATGTTCACTTCTTTTCGTTCCCTACCAGGATTAATAAGACTTAGAGGCACGACCTACCTTTCTGTGTGTTTAACTCAAACACTTCCGCCTCCTCCTTTGATGTGAAGTGCCTGAAGTAGGAGCAGTTCTCTGCTGCAGAGGAGAGCAGAGTTGTGAGGAGCAGTTGTTGGGAGTCTGAGGGGCTGGTGGGTGGCTAATGGCTGTCAGCTTGCGGTGGTGGAAAAACTCGGCCGGCTCAGCCTGACATTTGCGAAGCTGGCAACCACGCTGCATGGGCGAGCAGCATATGCATGCATGGACGGACGTGTGTGGAGGACAGAGGATGAGAGCAAACATAGCGTAGCAGAGGCTAAATGCCAAGGCAGTGCAACAGCTTCAGACCAAATCACAGGTGCTGTAAGCAAGCATTCTGTATGTTGGTTGCAGATTTAACATTTATAGAAAACATTGTTTATAGTCCACCATCAGTGTCAGCATTCCTGCTGTGTGTGCACATGCCTGCAGGTGTGCAGTGGAATTCCTTAGGTCCCTGCTGAACCCCTCAGATTAAGCTAACCTGAAAGTGACCCATCTGAACTGTGGAGCCTGATGTGGGTCCTGGAGATAATCATGTGTTGGAGGGGACTGGACGGATGGATGGTGTGTTTGAGTGTACGTGCCGGCAGTTGCTCAAAGAGGCACAATTGCATTTTCAAATGGGGGGGGGGGGGGGGGGGTCCAGTTCAGAGTAGATTGGTGGGGGTTGGGGGAGGGTGCGGTGCAGGCATGGTAACAGGGAAGCTGTTTGTTAGTCTGACGATGAATCTCTATCAGGATGACAGAGAAAGAAAACAGTCCAAAGGTAACCTAGCAACCATCTTGTCTTAACAGCTGTATAACTTAAGCTATGGGGGGAGAGACAGTTAAGGGAATGGATGGAATTGATAACAGGCAGAAATGAGCAGAACAGAAAGAAAGACAGGAGTGGAGAAAGTGTGGGGGTGTGGTGAAAAGAGTAATGCATAAGAATGGAAAGGAGAGGAGCTGTTTTCAGAATGAAATAGAGTGACTGTATTGTTCCCAGTGCCATGTCATTAACGCCTTTTGTCAGCTCGAGGATGTACAAGTCAGAAAAACCTCATAGCTCTCAAAACAAGATTTCAGGCAGATGGAAAGTCTTCCACATAGAATTGGCACTATTGTCTCGTTCCTTTTTCTGTAGTCTTGTCTCTAGTGAGTATAATTTCCTTTACATGGGTAACACATGATGGCTTTCTGAGAAAGATTCCGATTTATTTGAGGGTTAGCAATGGAAGTGAACAGTTTTCAAGTGACTGTCAGTGGTCAAAATTCTACATCCATGCCAGGAGCATGGTGTCTGGAGCTTGGCCATCCCTGTGTTTGTAAGACAAATGTAATTTGCCCACACAGTGCCTGCACCCATTTTGTTGTTTTTATTGTGCATGCAATATAGCTTGTGCCTCTTGAAATGGTGAAATGAAGAATGGAGGTGATATTTTTGGCCACAACACTGGCCCCACAGGTGTGTTAATGACAGGAATTATTCCTAAGAGAAGGCCAATTAGGAAGTAACGCAACTCATCACGTTAAGTTTTTATTTCTTGTGTCTTCTCTGCCTGTCGTCCTCACCACACCAAGCAGGGCACATGGACCTGCTGAGGCTGGTCTAAATCGGTCACCACAAATGTTTTTCCTTTTTCCTTTTTCTCCACCTCTTATTATGGCTATTTTTGACATTCAGTACATTTAGCATTTTAGAGTGTATTTTGTCCACTGAAACACACACACACACAAACACACACACACACACACACACACACACACACACTCACACTCTCTTTCTCTCTCTCTCACACAGAGACACACACATGCACACACACATATATACAGAATGACCGTCAGATTCTGGGTCAATGTGAATAGAGGATTCCAGTGGAGCTGCTAGCCTGCTAAGAGCTCTCGCATCTGGGTCAGCACCGAGCCTGCTCTCCTCGGGGGCACCAGCGTTTGGGCCCAACTTTTACCACCCCGGGCCACGGGGACCTCCAAGTTAGAGCAGCAACACAACATCTATACAGCATCTCGCACCACTATCAGAGGAGCTGCCCTGCCCCACCTTTGTTCCTCATTCAGTCATCTCTGGGTTTTCCCTCCTGTTCATGTGATAAATCAATGTTGTGAATATTCATTCACAGTAATTTTGCCCTAATCTCCTAGCCTGGACATGCTCACCTAGATCTCCTTTCAGGGAGATACTAGTCCGGAACCGCATAAGCCTTGTGACCAACGTGCAAGTAACATGCAACGGTGGATCGTGTAATAGTGCCCGGTTAGCCCGGTCCCGCCTTTGGCTGGCAAACTACTGTAAATGATGTGCTAACATGTCGCCCCTCTGCTGTTTCTGCCACCTGGTGGAGGTGCATCTGTGTGTCCTCCTACTCTGGCCATCAAGAGATCCTCTTCTGCACGTAGCCTGCAGAGCACTTGAGGGTCTGTGTTATGACAGCATGCATGTTATCAAGAGCAGTAATTCCAGCTTCGTAGCTCTCACAGCACAAAGGCGCCGTAATTGAAATGGTACATGATAGCTTGGCCTGCCTCCAACTCTGACAATCAGCATTTAAATCTGATTATGGACCCTTTCAAGAGAGTTCCATTATCAGCATCATAGTTGGCCCCACAAGACTTCCGTTTTAACATTTCATATGTTATCTTAATGCAGAGGAAGTAGATTGGGGCCCAAATAGAACGTTCAAGCATTGTTTTTGTTTACCTTGTTGAAAGGGTCTATATGGAAACCGCTCTCTCTGTCTCTTGGGCCAGAGGCAGAACTCCTTACATCCCATTCTGCAATTACAATTGTGGACGATCATGCATCGCCATGGTAGTGTGGAGCGGTGCAGAGCGCGGCCCCTCATTCCCTCTCATTAGCACTGAGACACTGCACTGGCTAAACTGACAGCATCGGTAGCGGCAGCATCAAAAGCAACCCGAAGGCCTCAAAGATGGAGGCAAAGCGGAATCCACAGTTAATACTGTGGGGGTGGAAGAGGGGAGAGGCGACTCGCTGCCACGGCGAGAGAGAGAGAGAGAGAAAGAGAGAGAGAGAGAGAGAGAGGGAGAGGGAGGGAGTGAGAGAGAGCTTTGACTGTCATTATTAAGCTGCCATACACAGTGAGGGCTGCCCCCAAGGGAGAGAGGTAGAGGGCTCAATCCCAAACATGTCTGTCTAGAGACTAATGTCAACTGCCAGCATACTACTGCACGTGTTATGGAACTGTTTGTTACTCTATTGCCCCTCAGGCTTATCAGCTGTGAGAAGGTCCAGGGCGCACAGGTGGTGGGAAGGTGAGGTATTGATCTGCTGCTACTGGTGATTGCGTGTGTGTATGAATGTATATGTGTGTATACCTGCGGAACTGACAGACTGATGTTTAGCCTGATGTGTTTGTTACAGAGGCATCCACAGCCCCCCCCCCCCTTCTCTCTCAGTCTCTCTCTCTCTTTCTGTCACTGCGCTCTCTCCAATCCACTCTGTTGGAGTCAAGACAAAGCGGTGGTTTGTATTGATTATCATTTATCTGGCAGTAACAGCAAGCTTTTGGAGGACTCGGTCTACAGGGAGCTACATCAACTGTCCAGCCGAACATTCAGACAGTTTCTGGGCAGAGACAGCATGCTGAGTGAAACATTTAAGCATTTCAAACACTGAGAGCCTGATAACAAACACCCAGAATTGCATTGTGTTATAATGTGTTATGTTAATAATTTAACCAACGAATTATACATTAACATGTATGTGGTTTGGTAAACATAGATTTATAAAATCTGTTCTTCACTGACAATGAAAGTTTCACATGCTCAAAGGTTTAAAATAGCTAATTATAATTCTTGGTTGTCCTTTGTGAATTAGTCATACTGGGAGTTCTCTCTGCATAATCATCATCTGTGAGTTCCTACATCATTTTCAAAATAAATGCAAACAAGTATTCAGAACAAAATCCACACAAAGGATGTAAGTGCAGAGGCCACCTACCATTTGAACCTACCCCAGCCCACTGTAGGCATGTGATTAGATGGGGGTTAAGAGAACCACCGAGGTGGGATAAGATGGGATGGAGTGGGTGGGTGGATGGATGGGGGGGTGGATGGGGTCTGGGCGGTGGGGTCTCAGAGAAGCCCTTACCTCCAGGCAGGCTCAGGGGCCCACAAGCGGTGCCCTGGTGGTCCTCCTCGGCAATGAAGATGGACTTCTTGCAGAGCCGCCACAGCCCCAGGTGGGCCGTGTCGCAGGTGGAATTCAGCCGCTCCAGCCGGGAGCTCAGGACCGCCCAGTGGTCCGTCACTATGGCGACGAACATGGAGGAGATCCCCACGAGGATGATGAGGAATGTGATCTTCACCTTGGTCTTTTTGTCCTCCAGCATGGCTTCTCTGCTTTTGTTTACCTTCCAAGTTGGTCAAGTACTCCCCTGTGTTTTATTGGTCTGTTTTGCTTTTCTTGTTTTTGTTTTGTTGTGGCATCCAAGGGTTCCCTCAGTCTGTTGTCTCCTTGATGCAGGTTGAGACCAAGGATTCTCCCTGTCAACAGGAATGCCTTTCGTTTCCAAACTCGAGACGCTGTCTCCTCTCTCCAACCTGCTGGTCACAAATCTCTGCTCTCTGCATAGGAAAAAAAGATAACAGTGCCCTAGATTTCTTACTCTCACTCTCCCTCCCTGCTATGTGTTGCTGTTATGGGCTGTGGCTACCACCGCTGCTTTTCAGGCGTATGTAATGACACAGAAAAGCTTTATTACCACTTTGTCACAAGACACAGAATGGCCCAGAAGTATTTTGTTTCCAGTGGGACTGTTGACAGGATGCCTCTGGTCATATCAGGAGCAGTTTCAGGGCTTAAGTCATCAACAACAAAATTGTACATTGTCTAATAGCAAAATAATAGTTCTCATGGAAGTGGAAAGATGTTGATGGAATGTTGTCTTTCGGGTATAATTTGCCTTGTTCTTTTACGTTTTCAGCCAGCGTTCATTTTTTGGATGGTTTTGCTGTCTCTTGTCTTAGGTCACAGGGGAAATTTATTTTATTGGGGGAGGGGGGGGGGGGGGGGTGTCTGAACAAGCTGATCTACTTTCCCCCAATCAGGGGAGGTTAGAGACAGCTCATTCACCTGACCGCCTGGCCGCTTTATAAAAATAAGTTGAGAATTTAAAATTTCCACACTGGAAGATTTGGGGAGGACGAACAGTATGGAGAGACTGTAATGTTATCGTCTTCCATGCCTTTTTTCATCTTCTGCCATCAGTGTTCTTCAAAATTGTACCCATATGTTATCATCTGTTACAGTGATTTCAAAAGTATATAAAAAGACAGATGAACATATTTTGTTGTTTATGAAACTGTGAAGCTATTCCTTTTCAGAGATATAACTTAATTGGTTTATCAGATACTTCAAGAAATAATATTAAATCTGGAATATTAAAGCAATCATAATCATGACAACCACCATTGTGTAGTTTTTTTGTTTTGTGCAATTTGAGGTTTACAATGGACACTCACTCCAGTCAACTTTTCCATCCCGATTTAGAACCTGAGCTGAAGCTGGTCTTTTTATAAAGCATGGTGGCCCACTTCTCTGTACAGGACCATGGCCCATTTTCTCCCCAGACAGTTCTGTCTCATCTTCAGTTTTTGACACAGAAAAAATAGACTGGATTTCAAAATAGACACCTGACGGTATGTAGTACAATGCAACGGAGTAACAGCTCTTATGAAATAGACATAGCAGTGTTGACAGGAAAAAAAGACCTTGAAATGAAACAGCAGGAATTGTGTCAGTTGTGTTTATGCAACCAGAAATGTGGTGCCTTATTCGATCCCTACCCCTACCCTAATGTTCAAGTTTATTATAACCATTTCAACATTACAGTTGATAGGAATTTCTAATGGTGTGCATATACAGTACCACACAATTGCACAATTACACTCTGGCACAGGCCAGAGTGCAGTAGGAACAGTCCATAGTGCAATGGCAAATGGGAATGACCCTAGTGCAGTGGGGCATCCATAGTGCAGGGCCCCCCACAAGTACAGTCCACAAGTACATAATACCATAATAATAAAAATGGTGGCAGTCCAAACTGTAAGGAAATACAGCACATACCGGTACTGTACGTCACAGGGAAAAAACATTAACGTTAAGCCATGTTTAAGTGTTGTATTGGAGGTGGGTGCTATCTCTGAAGCGTGAGGTGGGAGAGGTCAGTTTTGATGTGTCTAGCCTTCCTGGTGATTCTGGTGTCATAGTGTGAGACTATGCTAGGCAGACCACAGCCGATGCTGGTCGCGTTACCGTACCAGGACATGATAGAGAAGGTCAGCACACTTTCTATAACGGCTCGGTAGAAATCATGTCATGCCTTTCTGGCTAACCCCAAATTTCCTCAGCTGACGGAGGAAGTAGAGTCTCTGATGGGCTTTGCTTATGTTCAGGTCCCATGAGAGGGACTGGTGTACGGTGGTACTGTATCTAAGAAGCGGAAGGAGGAGACCCTCTCAACAATCTGGCTATGGATGGAGAGGGGGAGTTGCTGGTCTGCCTTCTTTCTATGGTCAACTATCAGCTCTTTGGTTTTAGAAGTATTGAGGATTGGATTTTTGTCCTCGCACCACCTCACCAGCTGTTCCACGTCCCCCTGGTAAAACAGATTCATCACCATCAGAGATAAGACCTACTGCAATGGTATCATCTGCAAATTTTAACAGTTTGACTGCTGTTGAATGGGATATACAGTTGTTTATTTAAGGAGAGTATAAAAGAGGAGACAAGACACACCCTTGTGGGTCACCGGTGTTAAGAACCTTGGTTGATGACACATGATTATGAATTTTGACATATTGTTTCCTATAGGACAGGAAGTTCAGGATCCATTGACACAGTACAGCATTAACACCTTTGGCCAAAAGAGAGTTGTAAAGCCTGACAGGGATAATGGTGTTTAAAGCTGAGCTAAAATCAAAGAACAGAACACGGTCATATGTGGCCTCAAGGTGTTGGAGAATGAAATGTGTACCCTGCATCATCCACTCCCAAATTTGCCCTGTAGGTGAATTGGTGGGTAATATGCCCTAAGTTCCTGCAGACTAGGCTCTTAAACACCTTCATGACAACAGACGTGAGTGCAACAGGTCTGTAATCATTAAGGCAGGTGATGTTATTTTTCTTAGGCTCTGGAATGACAACAAATCCTTGTTTTGATTTTAATGATTTCATCACCTTCTTTCACAAATACTTCATTAACTGCTGTTGATCTCCAAGTTCATTCTGTTGTTGCTGCTGTTCTTGATTTTACTGATTGTAGGTCTACACAACATTTGTTCTAAAAATCTGTCAGTGAGTGACGTTATAAGCATCTTCCTTCCTGATAAATGCATCTCATGAGTCAGCTCCTCTACCGCAGGAACATCTGTGTATGTGCTTCATGTGCTACCTTACTGGCCCCACTGTGCCAGATGGAGATTCACCTGGGGTTCACCTGAGCCATCAGTCAGTCCCCCTCATGTGCACCTGTGAGCTGGGCCACACTGGGAATTTATCCATTGGTATCAGTCCACTGGTTTCTGTTTAAACTTGGGAGCTTTGACACTCCCTCAGAGGACAGAGAACAGTGTCCTCTGTACCACATGTGTCTCTTTGTTCCCTTCAGTTCTTGCTCAAATTATTAAGTAGTAATTGTTGTTGCAGGAGTATATGAAAAAAATGGGTGTTGTAATTGTATGTAGCATATACCTCATCATATAGTGATTGTATACAATTTTCCCCTCCTTTCACGCTGAGCGCTTCAGCTCCAGACACTATTGATAATATGATTTTCCTGATTTCACACTCAGCTGAATGTGTCTGTCTGTGTTGCCAGCCAGAACATTTGATCGGCGACATTTTTTTTTTAAACCAGCCTACATTACATTGAATCGCATCAAGGAGCACCTCAGCCATCTTAAAAGGCTTGCATTTAAAAAGGGAAAGGACCGAGGCAAACCCAATTGAGTGTCTGTAGAAGCCAGCCAGCCAGTCCTCTATTCACTGTAATGCATGCCTGTGTGCCTGGGTGTCTGCCAGCACGCCAGAGTAGAGCTCCGTGAGGATTTGCATTTCACTGCACTTAATAAGCTCTTAATGGGGGTGGTTGGGTGGGGTGGGGGGTGAGGAGATGATATTGCAAGGTCATGGATTAGAGGCGCTTTAAGATACCGTGCCTTGAGTCATAGCACATTAACACCAAATTATAGTTTGGCCCGGCTGTGTATGATGATCCTCCAGTCTGAATTGCACCGCCAAATTGCATTAACCAGTGCTTGTTTTGGTGCACCACTAAAGGAATGAGCTGCTTGAATATGTGTCTGTGGTTTGTTTCCACACATCTTTGTCTCAATAGATGAAAGAAACAATGGATGTTTACTGTTGAACCCCTTCTCTGTGCTCTGAGGCTTTGTCTCCAAATTTTACGTTTACAACAGATATATCTCAGATAATTGCAAACTGGTAAACATATTTGGGTTAGTAGCAGTAGAATGATTATGCTGGCATACCTCATCTGTGTATGATTATAAGCAATACACTTTTTTCTGTTGTCTGAGAACTATGCATCAGACTCCCAATGGTTTCTAAAACAAGGTTGCATGAAACCTCTAAGCAGAAACTCTGCCTAAAGTGAGTTAGATGTAAAAGAATCCACTATTTCAGAATTTTAGTTCATAAGCTTACCGGAAACATAATGCATGGCAGAAACGTTTTTAATTTTGATCCCTACAACTAAAGAAAGGTCAGTCCTCTAAGGCTTGATATACTGAAGCTCAAAATGTAACATTTATCTAACATTTCCTAGCCTGGGAATACCTATACGAACTTTCGGCAAATTTAGGATTTGCTCTGCATGTCTGTCTGGCCAAGAGGCCATTGAAGCCCATTTCCAATGTCCCTAAAACACGGGCACACAAGTACAACCCCAAATCCGCATTGACGTGTATTTCTTTGCAATTGAGTAAACAACTGCATTTAAAACCTTTGTTTACAAGATTGCTACACTTCTGAAATGATTTGTTAAAAGTTTACTGTACCAATTTAAGTTTAATTTCACTGCTAGTTATGCCCCTGCTGGAAGTCATAAGTCAATGAACCTTTTCTAGACCCACTCTCAATTGAGACAGAGACTTGCTAATGAGGAGACAGAGCACTCAAAGAATCTCCCATAGAAATGGCGTCGTGATTCGTAAAGCCTTGCGCACACGCAGTTCTGCCCAAAATAGATGCCCGATAAGTGCCCAAAAAGCGTTACAATATGGCCACCGAGTGGAGGGACTTGCCTAAAAGGACTTTGATTGAGAAGGGTCTGGTGTCACCGAGGCTAAGGATTTCGGACGTCAATGAATGGGGTCCAATCAGATTTAAAGCATGGGGACACTGGGTGGGGCATTGACATTGTAGAATTGTGGAAAAACTGAGGAAGAGTAGAATTGAGATTGCAGAACTGTGGGAAAACTGAGATGAAGACCTGAGCAGCCGAAACATTTTGATTAAACTACACTGGGAGCATGTAAGACAGTTTACAGATATATTTCCTCTTGATTTCCCTGCTGGATGGATGTGGATAGATAGGTGGATGATTGGATGGATATGAATAGACAGATGTGTATGTTCATGCATTGTAATAAGAAGCCACAGAATAACAGTAATACAACACTATGCATGATCACTTAGTGAATGTTTGAGTGGAAAATGATCCAGATTCTATCAAACATATTGATATTTTCTTGACCGGTCCGTTCGATGGTCGACATGTTTGCAATTATGACATTAAACAGCTAAAAGCTCAATCTTTATGTTTGTGCTTATAACTAACTTCCAATCCTACCACACTCCGTCTATAGGTTTGGTCTACTCAGTCGCATTCTTATCGGGTGTTACTGAAAAAATCAGGAGGTATGTTCCCAGCTTTTGACATGGTTCCCATGGTGAGATGAGAAATTGAACAAAATTGCCACTGCATGTGTGTGTGTGGCATTCAAATGAGTTGACAATGACATTCGAATGAGTTGGCATCGTATTCAAAAAAAATAATAGTCAATATTTTTTTTAAAATACTCTGTATAAAAATATATTTAGGCATATAATAAAAATAAGAATTATAATGTGAGCCTCCTTCACGGCCCGGTCAGAGGCTTGATCAGTCTTCAACAGGTGAAGTGGCATAACCCATGGTTAAAATGCAGAAATGCCAGCATCACTTGGGCTTGATGGCCTTCACTTGGTCATCCTTCTTCTGGGCGTTCTTAGCTTCTTTCTTCCCACTGCGCCTCTCTACCTTCCTGGCCTTCTCCTCAGCCTTGGCGAGAGCTTTCAGCTGTTTTTTCCTCTCAGCATCCCTGACCTTCCTCTCCAGCTCCATGAGCTGCTTCAGGTCCAGCTGATCTGCCTTCACGTCTTTAGAGGCACTGCCGCTGGGAGCATCCTGAACAAGAAGAAAAAACACACAAGTTTTTTCAAAATCATCTGACAGATGTGGGAAGTTTTCAAATAGTAAGTAAGGCAAGTCAATCCATAAGAACTACTGTATAGGCCCTGGGAACATAGGGCCCTCTAACAGGGGAACATACTGTAGGGCCCTGGGAACAATTTCAATTTGGGACCTTGCAGTCGGAATTGTGATTTGTTTATTCAAAGTCTCAAGTCCAAAGTAGCCTGGGCAATTCGAAGTGTCAGTTTATTGCACATAATTTTTACATCATTTTGAATAGCCACTGCACCCGTGTTTGTTGCCGTGTTCGCAGAATCATTTTATGCAAGCAAACTGCATACAGGGAATCTTTATTGTTGATGTCAGACATGATAATCATCCAAACATCTTTCATCTTGACTCGTGCTGTGGCCTGATTCAGTGCTGCCAAAACTCTGCTTAGCCTTTCTGTCTCTGGTCCTGCGCTGTGCTGTGTGAGAGGGGGAGTGGCTACAGTAGAGCGGAGAAAGCCAATGTGTGCTTCTTTTACTGATACATTTAACAATCTTTTGCATGACTTATCCAAACAACATCAAACTAGGCACTGCACTTACTTGTTGCTGTAGCAAGACACACATTTGAAATCAATCGGAGGAACGGTTTGAGAGATATGCGAATAACAGACACACAGACAAATGGACAAACAGACAGACAGACAGACATTCCTATAATTTATAGATTATTCTGGGGAACATAGGACCCTGGGAACATAGGGATGACCGTTGATATTAGAAAGCTAGATACCGCATTGGGCTCCAGAACGTATGTAAATATTGGTGGGGGCAACCAGGGCAACAATCACTGCAGGCCAATGGAGAAACATGTGACACTGACTAGAAATCAGACAGGTGTCTGATTGCCGGCAAGTGTTGCCCATAGACAACAAGGTGTTGTCATTCATGTATGCCACCTAATAGAACTCGACGGACAATGCGGTATATCTAGCTTTCTAATATCTATGGGGATGACTCCCTGCGGGTCGCGTCAGGTAGACTTCAGCTGATCTGTTCGGGACAAGCTGCCGTCTGTTCTGGCTCCTCCCGACCTGAACACTCTGGAATGCTCTCCACAAAAAACGGGTTCCAAAAGGGATTTCAAATACACACACACACACGCACATACAGACAAACAGAAACAAAAACAGCATCAGGAAATGTTCTTTCCCCCAGTTTTCTGACAGTTTATTCATGGAAATAACAAGGATCATCATGAACAGATGGGAACCGTCATACCGAAAGCAACACAGCTAGGTTATGATGCTAAAATAAGCAGATTATTCAAAGGCAAGAATTTGTGTGTGATAAGCATATCCTAGCCCTCAGACCTGTGTGTAAGAGAGACCAGCGCCTTGAGACTGTCACTGAGGCAAAAACAAGCAGACATTCAGAAGTCCTAAAGCATAGACACTGTACATTTAACTATTTTACTCTGTGTTGCACTACTCAAAGATATTGCACTTTGCTGGCACTGAAACAGTGTTGATAGAAATGACTGGATATGATATCTGTTTCCCTGTTTCTCCTTTATTTAAAAATAGAAAGGCCTATGTACAGTTTAGAAGCCCTCATCCTGTGCAGATGTTCAGCCGAATCTCTGACAATTACAGTGAGGCTTTCCTCTTCATTCAACTGATATTGGTACCACTTACAGTATATAGCACAAATAGGAGATACAGTCAGTTGACTTGAACATAATCCACAGAAACAGTCTTGTCAGAGCACTCTTTCATTCAGTCTGGTTTGGGGGTTTAATCCGGTTGAGTTTGAAGCAGTCATTTTAAGGTAACAGTTTTGTATGTTTAACGTAGCTGTATTAATGTGTGCTTGCACATGTATATCTGTGCATTTATCACTAATACAGTATGTAGACTTGCTCCTCTCTGATTCCCTGTTTCATGCTCTTGCTTTCTAATCCTTCCTCTCATACACTACTGTGAAAAAGTATGGGATCACTTAGAAATGTCTTATTTTTGAAGGAACCTGTGAAACAACACCAAATCAATCAGAAATATTGTAGAAATCATAAATGTTGTAAATGATTATTAAAGAAGGAAATGGCTGATTTTTTTTATTGCAATGTCCCCTTAATTATCTAAAGCATAAGCTATTGTAGGTTTAATTAAAGAGACAAAATGGAGACCTCTGAATCAATCAATCTATCTCGAATCAATCTATTCTTGGCTAGTCCATGTAAGAAATAGCTAATAAACTGAAGGTCTCATACAATGCTGTGTGCTATTGCCTTTACAGAAGAGAGCAAACTGGCTTTAGCCTTATTTATACAGTTGATGGCTTAAAGGTGCTCTAAGCCATGCTGGGCAACGTCACTTCTGTTGACTTTCAAACAAAACAGAGAGCTAGCTCGAAGGCAGATGACAAAAGTGTGTTCAGGAAAACGTCTGCATTTCAGACTTTTTCATCCCCGCCAGAGTTTAACAGGTGCGATAATTGAAAATCCCCATGTTATTTTCCCATAGGAAAAATCGCCAGATACCGGATGTCAAAAATGGCTGCTTTTTTGTAGGCGAACTTCAGAGGTCTATTGAAACTCTCCTAGCATCTCGTCTGTGATTTGCTGGAACAGTTTGTTATGTTTTTATGGGCTAGGTTTGCCCAGGTTGTTTTTGTTGCCGTTCTTGGAGCCTGGGCTGTCCACAGAGATCGCGACACAGACAGCTAGCGGTTGCTAAGGTGCATAAAATGTTTTAGGCTAAAAAACACGTGGCATCGCTTAGAGCACCTTTAAACCAGAATAGTATGGAGTGGGAGGAGCAAAAGGACACAATAGTTTGTTTAGTTTAAAGGATGAACTCTGAACGTTTTTTTAAGATAGAGCCACCATAGGTGTCCGAGGTCACAGAGTACTGTTGGTAGGGAAAAAATGTTCCAGTGTTTGGACCATGGGAAACAGAGATTTGTGACTGCCTACAAACACTGGATATATACTGTTTCTTCACAATTACTGAGTTTTGCTGAGTAGCACAAAACTTGTAATGACATCTTGAGTCCGTTAAGAGCTAGCCACTAGTAGAATCGAGCTATGTAACACAGTTTTGTTTTTTTTGTTCTTTCCTACCAACAGTACTTGTTGACCTCAAACCACAGGCCTCTGTGTTAAAAATGGTCAAGAAACTGTTGACTCGCAGGACCTTAAAGGAAAACTTATCACATAGAGCAGCTACAGTGCTACACTCTGGGGGCATGACTTAAAAAAAAAATCTTTCATTTTTTTCGTACTGATAGTACTCGACAACCTCGAGAAACAGAGATCTATGTGAAAAATTGCCGGAATTCTCCTTTAACTGGCAACTGCTAAATTGTACCAGCAGAACATGAGTGTCAACATCAACTGAAGAGGTGATTTCAGGGTGCTGGCCTTCTACACATAATTGTAAAGATTAGCCATATATCAGAACACCCAACAAAAAGAAAAGATTAACATGGGTAAAATAACAATTGTTAGAAGACAGTGAAGAAGTAATATGGATAGACAAATCTATCTAGGGATTACTATGACCCAAAGCACAGATGCAAACTATGCAAGAACCATGTAGGGAAGAAGCTGACAACTTTGGAGTGAAATGGAAATATCTAAGTGACTCCAAACGTTTGAAGTGCCAGGCTGACAGAAGTGAGACCCCCAGACCCTGGGCTGGGCTCTGCTCAAGGTTTCTTCTCTTGTTGATGCATAGCTTTCCTGGCAGCTATTGCCAACCTTGTGATCACTCATGTTTGTTTTTCTAGGTCCTCTGGCCCTGTAGGGCACCTTAAGAGCCTTGCTCATTGTTAATGGTGCTGTGTAGACAAATAACTTCTGAATTGGAATGACTCAATTCCCATATCCATATCGTATCCATTTGAGGCCGTCATGTGATTAATCAACTGGGAATCAAACTCATAACTGGAATGATTCTACGCTAAGAAGTGGGCTGAAATGATCCTGATTGCCGACCGGAGACAGAGCTCTAACTGGTGGCCTGAGGCCGCCGCGTGTTGTCCGTGGGTTTCTTCATGGCTTTGACTAATGGCCTGTCATCTTCCGCTTTCCCAAGATCTGTATCAGCTTACTGTCTTTCGCACACATGATGTCACCGTGGTGGAAATCTCATTGTCTGACCCCCCCCCCCCAACCCCCTCAAGACGTGTGACATTTATGCCGGCAGTCCTTTTGTCCGCCAATGGCGTCCCAGTCTCCCTTGGTGGAGCTCCACTCAGGAGCGGGCCAGAGTCAGACAGGCAAGAGGGCATCTCTCAGACTCATAAGAGGACAGGCTATATTTAACTCACATTCACCCTTCAGACAAATGTCAGCTGTTTAAAGTGTGTGTGGTGCGGAGGGGATGGGGGAATTGGGGTAAAAAGAAAGTTGCAAAAAAGGCATTTGAGTGACAGCACTGTTTTTTGTTGACCCAACACTCAGTAACACTGATTCCTACAGCCCAAATGGTTAGCTGCTGTATCTTAATAACATTTTACACATGTTGTGTGTAGGTGAGCTGCTAATTGTGGCTTTCAGGGTCCCCTCCAGTGTTTGCTCAAACTGTGGCACACAGTAACTGTAAACACCAGTCGCTGAGAGCAAAAGAGCTGGATTAAGCAATCGTACTATTAAGACATGCCACAAGCCCTAAGGAATTTACTACATTTATAGAAGGGGTTTACTGACCTTTACCAAATGTAAACTCACACACCTGGTGTTAACATCACCCTCCTTACATGATCAGTCAAAGCCATTCTTATTAGAATTCAGTATTCAGGACATGTAACTGAATGTTACTATTGTAAACAATATGTTATTTCTGAATGGGAGGAGGTCTAAATCAGCATGCTTTTAAAAACAGCAAGAAATTGTTTTAATATTAAAACTGGGCACTGAATGGGAGATACCTGCGAGACAAAGATAGCCACTACTAAGACACTACAAGCCATACTTAACAGTCCAGTAAAGAAAAAAAAAAGAAAAATAATACATTCGTAAAACATAAAAAAATATGTTAAAATGGTAAAATGGCTCTTCAGCTGACATTTTTATCAAATACACGGATACTAATGTCCAATGTCAAGTTTGAAGTAAAGGCATTTTAATTAACAGCTTATCATACACCTGTGTCAAAACTACGGCACTTCGACAAAAATGAAATACTGTTTTCCTATATGCGTGGGCACTGTCTGCTGTCCAAGCCCTCACTGGAGCACAAACTGTTGTACCATTTGGCTGATAGGCACAGAAAACAGGATAAGACAACTGTGGCTACACAGATATGGCACAAGAGAGGTTTACAGCACAAGACTAAAGGCGTTTATATACAAAATGCACACAGGTGGCAGGGGCACTACTTCTCCATTAGCACCATTGCAGTCCATGAAAGTCACATTTCTACAGGATGGTGAGTGTGTACATTTTCAATACCTGCAGGAGAAATATTTCTCCTTCCATTTAAGATTTTAAATGTTTAATACATTAGTAATGTGATTATATTCTCATCATAGATGTTATGTTCTAGAATCTAGAGTTCCATATTATCCTTTATATTCATATTCATGACTTGTCAGATAGAAAGTGCAACATCTATGAATGAGAAAAGGTGAGACAATGTCTGTTTCTTTTTGTCTTCTCGTTGTCCATAGCTGAATGTAAACTCAATTTCTTCTCTTTGAGAAATCCTTCAATTATATGAAGTCACAGGCTTGTCCATCAAACATGATGTGGCATTGCTTCTAAAGAGATTATTTGACTACCTTTCGCCATTGCCATCCTTTTGGATATTGTCCCTTTAGGTCCAGCTCATATGCTATAGATGGTCTTCACAGTTTTTTTTACTAGTTAAAATTATAAAAAAAAAATGTGGCACTTCCATATGCATTTCATAATGAGACAGTCTGTAGATCTGTCCACTAATCCTTCATGGAGAGCTTCAGGACCTCGGCTCATGTGGAAATAGTCTTGCTGGGTCTGGCTTATTCAAGCTGGGTTCAACGTATGCAGGGTTGTTAATTCTACATACCTAGCTGACGGGACTACAATAAGACCAGCTCAAATGAAGAAAAGCCTTTTTGGCTGATTTCATATAGGCACTCAGTCTCTAAGACACCTGGTTCCTCAGATGAGGTGATGGTGCCACAATCTAGGAGCAGCTTATGGAAATAAAACCCCATAAAAAACTCCTACAGAGTGGAACTTCCAGATCCATGTCATATAGGCATGGGCTGTCCGACAGACCCAGTCTGTATAACATGGACTGGGATGCGACCAGGACAGTATTGACATGGTACTTCTGACAGCTGGTTATTTGGCCTTGGTTTTTGAGAGGTCCATCCCAGATCAGGACCCGTCCATTCCAGTTCTTTGAGAGGGCCTGGCTTTCGTGACGCCTCCTCCTCCTCCTCACACAGGCGTGGTCCGCCTGTTGATGGTGTCGTTGAGGTCGTTGGGGAAACAGTTGTGCACCTGCAGGAAGCCTGCGGCATCGTGCTCGGGGCTGTACGTGCTGTCCGTGCCGGCCTTGAGCGAGTGCTCACGCGTCAGCGTGTACATGGAGATGTCGCCCAGCGGCGCTGTGCCGCCCGCGCTCCCGCTGCCGCCGCCGCCACCCACCGACGCCTCGTGCGACGACGAGGCCTCGGTGGAGTGCGAGCTCTCGCGGGACGCCCGCCGGCGGTAGCGGAAGCTGGGGATGCGCGAGTAGGGCGAGGAGGACGAGGCCGAGCGCACCAGGGCGTGGTGGCGCGAGTGCAGACGCAGCACCTCCTTGTTGTGCTCAATGTAGATGTTGACGGCCAGCACGGCCACCATCTCAGCCACGATGAAGGACAGCGCACCAAAGTAGAAGGACCAGCCGTAACTGTACTGACTTTTCTTGTCCTCGCCCTTCTTGTCGCCCGGGTCGCCTGTATTGCTGGAGATGTAGACGATGATCCCGATGATGTTACTCAGCCCTGGAAACAAGACGAGGATGGAGAACAAGCAGAGGCTTAGCTGGGTCAGACATCTCTTTTCCATTTATAGCTACAGGTGATCTGGATACAGCTCCTTGTGTTTCTATCTGGCAGCAAAGTCAGATGAGAAGCTGTTTCACTTCCACGTGGTTATTTTCCACTGCTGCATCTGGTTGGAAATGTAACACATTTGATGCTTTTTTCTGGCCTAAATGCTCCTGTTAAGATTCATATCTGGGAGATATGGTGTCAGACCTGAGCTACTGTGTTGGAGTTATATTAACAGCAGCACATTTGTTAACCTAATCCCCTACATAATCACATCAATGCCTCCTATGATTGTTTACATGTGCTTATGAGAGCAGGGTGGCACGTGGACTCACCTGCAGCCACAAACAGGATGCCAGCGCTGAGCAGGATGTTGTTCCTCTTGCTGTAGATGCGACCGACTGCCACACACAGCCCTCCCAGCAGCAATAAGCTGGAGCTGAGGATCGGAAACACACTGGAGGCCCGCACTATGCCTGTTAAAAGCACACACACAAACACACGCACAAACGCACACACAAATACACACACACACACACACACACAAACATGTACACATGCACACAAAGAGAGATCGGTCCTCAGTGGTGATATAATGCCTGATTAAAAGAAAAAAACTATCCATAGGTCGACTATATTGAAAACACAGAGGCTGGTTACTCACGTAGGAGATATTCTGAGCTGTCTGTGTCATAGTCATTGTCATCTGGGAAATGGTTGATCCGGTAACAGTACCCTTTATTGATGCCTGAGAAAGAAAGGAGGAAATGATGGACGAGACTAAAGTAGGTTTGAGCGTGTGTGGTTTTTATCTTTCCTCATTAGCGCTACTGAGTATCTACCTACACCAGTGTTTCTCAAACTTTTTCAGACCAAGGACCACTTAACCAATAAAAAAACCCTCACGGACCACCTAGCTAAAAAAAAAAAACAGTTGATCTACTTCATCAGTATATGACACAATAGGCCTACTCACTGAACCACCTTGCCTATTGTCTTTGCACCTTGCTTATTGTGTCAGAGAATTTAATTAATACGATTTAAATTGGTGTAGCTTACATAGGCAGCATTGTTGCAGAACTGTTTGGATTTACATACAAGTTGGTTCAATATTGTCCCCGGACCACACTTTGAGAAACACTGATCTACACTTATTTGAGTAACATTTCTTTTCCATAGCAACTTACAAGAAAGGCAGATATTATGAAGCACTTACCACTTGAATTAATGAAAAATGTCATAAGAAAATATGATTATCTGACTGCTTTATAGTGAATAAATGACAGAGAATCCAATGATCCTCCACCACTTTGAAAAGGTGACACAAACCGTGACTTTGTGCAGACATGGCATTTGGGATAGCTTATAATCAGAAAATGGTCCAGGCTGTCATTATTGCCATGGCCTCATTTATCATTTATTCATCTGCCTCTATGTGCCCTCGGCATGCCACTATGTCAAGAGAATGATCATGAAATACTCAGCATCAAATGCACTATGAAAGGAGGAGTGCTGTGGTGCAACTAGCTATAGCACCCATACCACAGGTCCAGACTCCCAAAGAGACCCCAGTTCCAGTCATTTCCAGATCCCACCTCGTCTCTCTCTTCACTGTCCTATCGGATAAAAGGCATACAAGCCCCTCCAAAATAATCATTAAAAAAGATGTATTATGAAAGGAAGTAAAGGCCTTCATCTGGTTTGGTCTGAACTCCAGCTGGGCGTCTGAGTCATACATACACAAACATCTCAGCAGTTATGTAACTACTAAAATAGCCCTTTTCTATCAATAAACTAAACTATTTCTGATACATTTAATTCTCGCTGTCTCATGTCTACCTTGAGTAAGTCTGTCACTGGCCCAAACGAAATGTATACATGCTTGATAAATCATGCTCAGGCAGTCTCAGACATTGGGGGGGGGGGTGGGGGGGTTGATCCTGTTATTCCATACAGTAGCAATGCACAGCGGATATGAACTTGCAGAGAAGTTCAATACAAACACCTCTGTCCTCAATCTTAGCAAATCAAGCAGGCCAACCATAGGGAATATGGTTGGGAACAAGAGGGCAGACTAACCCCTGTGTGGCATCATATCAGGCCGACGAGGTGTGAAGAGGCCCCTGACTGTGTGTGGAGATGGCCGACGTGACTTGCGACGGGGCCCCTGAGGTGAGACAGTACAAGATGTTGTTAACTGGGTCTGCTGTTTAATCAGGAGCATCCAATTAATTAGAGTTAAATAGGTCCGAGGAAGTGGAGCACTGCAGGTTTTTTCTGCTCTTAGTGAGTCATTGTTTTAAAAAGAAGGGCCTATTTAAGGCCCCTGATGTAAGTGAGACTCTTGAAGCTGATCAAAGCCTTGGCATGTGACCAACTCTGACATCATGCTCCAAATATATTTATACATTATTACAATTTATATCACATTTTATTGCTGAAACTGGAATATTACATATAGTTTTATATATATATATATATATATATATATATATATATATATATATATATATATATATATATATATATATATAATGTTGAGGCTGACTTCAACCAATGCATTCCAGTGCTAACTATATAGAATGCTTTAAAATCCAATTCAATTTCACACCATTTTCCCAATCTGGGAATAGTATATGTATTTGCTTTATTAAAAAGTATGAAAACCGAATGTACGGTTGTCTTTACGAGAGTTCTCTCTGTGTCAGTGGCAAAATCCATACGGGAAAGCTGCACTGCCTGTCTTGTCTTTGAATAAAATCATGTGCATGAAACATTCTACCCTGATATCAGGATGCTGTGATTACCTCTCTCTCTCCCTCTCCATCTCTCTCTTTCTCGCTCTCTGCTCAACTGAACTGTCATTTTCCTCTCCATGCAGAGCTCTTCTTTCCATATAATCACCAGGCAACAGTCCATGTTCACATGCTGGACCTTGGCTTGCATACCGTTATTTGCACTCTGTTGAAGCCACTCTAGAAACAAGACAGTCGCCTGACAGTGCATCAGAAATAGGCTAGGCTAACCACCTGTAAATAATGTATCTGAGAAACATAAGCAATTTAATCCTCTAGGATCTGGACTCTGGATGAAAAATGCTACTAACAGAAAAAAACAGGAAACGTATGGGGTCACATATCGAGGCTTATGTTAAAGTTTCAGCAGAGAATGTGACAGGAAAAAAAGGACCACAACATCCCACTTAATATGCAGAATAGTATTTAACACATACTGTTTGATTTAATTTAATTATAGGTATACCTACCCTTAAAGGTCTCATGTCAAGACTTACAACTGGCTTTTGATGGTGCTTTGACCATGCTGTATTCTAGTAACACATGCACCTGGATCTTATTTGTAAATCTGCTGTAATTGTGCATGCAAACAATTTCTGACAGATTCATTTCTGTAGAGCAGAAAGCAGAATGTCGAAAATGTCATTGCTTTGTTCCAACACCTGTCATCTTCATTAACACCTGAACATTAGTTTAGCATAACAAGGAATGGGACACCTCAAATTACCAGAAGACAATTACATATATACTAACATGGTGAGGTGAGAGGTGTAAAAAAGGTGAGAGGTGTAAAATTACAATGCTCTACAATACAATTACAGATCAGTGTACACACAGAACAGTTTTGACATTTGTGTATCCATATCAGATCAGACTAGAGATACAAGTCCTGTGTCATTATCTCTGCCAAGGAGGCAATGTTTTCGGTGTGATTTGTTTATGTATTGTCAAAAGAATTATGGGGAAATACCATGAAACTTGGCAGAAGGGTGTAGCATGGGACAAGGAAGACATTTTGGGACATTTTCAGTGTATCTGAATCATGGGACAAATAGATGTCTTTAGTTTTACTTTAATTTACATTGTGAGCTCTATGCTCTCTGTGTGCCCTTCTGGTTTTGGATCATTTCAGTGCTACGCAGTAGAGATAAATTATCTCCCATAAAGAAAAAAATTACAAAACCCCCAATGCTGTCCCAATGATGCCTTCGGGTAAGAGTTCTCTATTACAGCTCAACTCTCAAATCTTTCAAAACAGGGAACAAAACAGGAAGCCGAGAAGCTTCATATATCCATTAAACTGAGAGTACCACCCTTTTGTGAGCATAGTTGAAAATCCATGCTGTGTGTGTGTGTCAGTATGTGTGTGTGTGAGAGAGAGAGAAAGAGAGAGTGAGAGAGAGAGAGAGAGAGTGTGTGAGTGTACAGTGTGTGTGTGTGTGTGCGAGAGGAGAGTAATTGCACTCGGAGAAACACAATAAGCCGTGTTGCTGCAGGCTCCCCATTATGGTCTCACCTCACCGGCCTGCCACTGTGTTTAACAGCCGCCGTGCATTAGGCACTCTCATCTCATGTACCGTGTGCTCGCCCCACGGGGACAGCTATTTGCCCCCACCCCCACCAGCCCCCCTGTCCCTCACCCTCAGGCTGTCCGTCATCATCAGCCCCCCTCTCTCTGAGCATGGGCCTTTCACGGAGGCGTGCTGATCATCATTCACTCAAAATTACTCCGGCCGCGCCATGCCTCGCCCAGGCCCCTGGGCTCCATCGGAGCACCACGCCACTCGTGCCCGTCCGATTTGCCGACGGCCGTGATTCGCCATGCATACGCCAGGTGTGGGAAGGGCCCCTGCATGCATGTAATGAAGAGGTAAGAAACCTCTCAACTGACCTCTCAAAACAAAGGGTGGTGGGAGGTAGGCATACAGGAAGTGTGTGAAAGAGAGAAGTAGAGAGAGATAATGAACAAATAGAACAGAAAGAGAGAAACAGAGAGAGAAAAAAACAGGTCCCTGAGGCCTGAAGAGTAACAGCATTCACAACTGAGCACATCTTCTCCATGGCAACCTCAGCTCTGTTCCCGACAATCTGATTTCCATAATGTCTCCTAGGATGCCTTTGACATCTTCATTGTGCTTTAATACAACAGCCAATAACACTCCCCAGCCCCCATCACATCCAAAACCCAAAGCCCATCTCCCAACACCCTCTGGCACTGTGAGGGGGATTTGTGAAGGGGCTGAGGGGAGGCGGCAGCAAAACAGCTGTCACAACACCGCTGCTGGTTGTCGGAGATTGTTATTAGTGTAACTTAATCCACTAGTGAAAACCAATAACATGGCTCACCTGTGGTAAACATATGGACTTACTACAGAAATATTTTCAATCTCCACTGTGGCACCAGGAATAGCATGGATACAGGTTTTTAAGAGCCCATAGTGATAGGGCAGCTATTCCCTTAAAAATAAAAACAATTGTTAACTATTGCCTACTATACCAGCTCTTTCAACACAATGTGATGCTTAACAGGTAAATTAATGACATTTTATTTGATTTGTCAGTATTTCCAGTACCCTTAATCTCTTTTTAAATAGGCTGTAGCCTAGATCATTGTGAACTTCATGTCAGTCCTTGTCCTCCAATAGCTGAGTGAAGGCCTTACGGTTGCATTTAAATACTGGCTTCTTCATCGTCACGAAATGCAAAGGCATACAATATCTAAATCTCTTTTAGACAATCAATGTGTCGAATATAGCCTACAAGTGCAGTGGTTAACGACATCCGAATGGACATTTTCTGAGGACTCTTTTTGCATTTTTCACGCATTCCTTGCTCGTTTCACGCTCCTCATTCTGTGTGCACAGCGCTGGCGGGCGGAAGTCAGAGCCGCTGGCTAATTAGCGACTTGTGGCTTTTCAGCTCCCGCCTTTTAATAACAGATCTGTGGCTCGTGCTGGGAATGAAAAAGTGACATTTCTCTCTATCCCCATCTTCTAGAACAGTGATCCTCACTATTTTTTTTTTTTTTCACAAGAGCCACATTGGCAGTGCAAAATCAAAAAGAGAGCCACTTTTAAGACAACATACTAACTCACCTTTGCAAATGTGCATTTCTACATATAAATATCCCACAAAAAAACAAATAACACATCCAAAACAGCTAAATATATACAGCCAATGCTTAATAACTTCCTTTCACCTTAATTATTTGGGTGAAGGAAGAAGTATAATTCAGATGTTTGCGTTTTTGTAGTGCAGTGTTGTATGTTTATGAAGCATATTTGAAAAGATATATTGGCTGTGTTACCACATAGCCTACAGTGGGTCCCATTTAGAAATGGCCACACAGCACATTCGCGCTTTCCGTGATACACGCATAGACAGTAAAAGATACACGCAGCTGCATGAAATGTATTACAACTTATCGCCACAAGGTGGCAGTTTAAGTCCGCTGTAGCATTGCCGGTAAACAGGGCAGCGGATTGCATTCAAAGGCGTTGCAAGTGGCAGTGAGATACTGTAAGCAGAACGAAACTAAAGATCACCTCGTTGAACTCATACAGTAGTAGACTAGGCTAAATCAGAACCTACTTTTGTTTTTATCAAGCTGGGGCCAGAGATGATGGCCTTTGGCGAACAGTTTAGGCCTACTCAATGAGTAAAACCACATTTGGCGAAATCTCGCCAAAGCTACATGCGAGCCACCAATAATAGCTTGACGAGCCGCATGTGGCTCGCGAGCCGCGCAATGAGTAACACTGTTCTAGAAAATAGCCTAATACTAGTATTGGTCTTGACTGGTTGCCACTTTTGGCAGTGAGGTTTTCTGTTTTTGGTTTTCTGTTTCTGTTTTTTTTTTTTTTTTATGACAAAATGGCTTCGCTCTTGGAAGTTTGGACTATTTTCCTTAACGGTTCTCTCATTCTTTGACGTCCGCTTTAGCCCTATACTTTGCAAGAACAATCCAATACTAGTTTTATTTTTATATTCATAAACTGCATTTTCCATTCGGTGGAAACTGAGATTCCACGACAAATTGCTACCAGGGCCGGTTCCTCAACCTGTCCTAAATAATCTTTATTCCTGGGCCTACTGTGAACTTCAGCACCACAAGAATGGACAGCACACTAGGCCTACAGACCACCGCAGCGTCATCTTGCGTCCCATCACTCGGATAAAACCAGAGCCATCTACGAGTATTTAGCCTACACAAACTATGCTGCATCCTTCATTTGCGCCTGAACAAACTAATCTTAGAGAATTAGTCTAGGCTACTATGGCAAAAGGCTGACTAAAGAGAAACTGTTCATACCTTAGAGTAGAGTCTGAATGTTACTTGGAGAATCATTCCTCTACAAGTCTACTGCCAGAAGTTGATTTTGTTTTGCTATAGCCTACATAATCTAAAATGAAAACCTGCGCAACAGACTAGCTAGGCTAGGCTACTCAAAATTTCATGATGGCACCTAGCCTACACTCGCTGATGAAACAGTAACCTAGCCTAGGCTATGTCATAAGTAGCATACAGACTAACGGGGTGCACCAAGGAATTCGCTAATCCCTTTTACCTCTCCAGGTTAACCTCTCTACAATATAAGTCCATGGCCATGAAAAAATGCAACAGATATATCAAGGGTTATTTTAAACCCAACGTTACCATAGTGATTTCAGACATGTTGTTGCCAAGCAACAGCATCAAATACAATAAAGACATGAATGAAAGCAAAGACTATGCACCTTTCCAAGGCACACTCCCTTTCGCCCATTGAGTGATAGTGAATGTGAATCAGAGTCAGAGCCACACCAATATTTAAAACAGAGAGACGTTTAACATTTTACGTCAAAAGTGGGGTTTGCCACATTCTGTATCCGAAATAGTAGTCTATGTAACAGGCTTTATTGTTTCCTAGACAGTCCACAACTTAGGGCACGATGAACTTGTTTTCTCCTCAAAATATAAAGAGAGCTCTTTCTGTTGTTGTCACTGCGCTTCAGCTATTCTTCCTCGCTCCAACTTTGCCGACGAGATGTCAGACAGATGAAAATATCTGTGCACAGGTGACTCAAACCACGCACAATCATGCACAATCTGGTAGCCTATAGACAAAAGCCTCATCATGACTGCTTTTCCACTCAATCAGTCATTTCGCTTGAGTTGCGAACAAAGGGCCAATGAAAGCAACAGTTATTTGATGGTAAACATATCCTATACTTCTGAAGTTTTAAAGTCACTTTTTATTGTAGATATTATTATTAGTAGGCTATTTGGAAATGAAAGGAAACGAGGGTAGGAACAGAAGTCTGTCTTACCTTCTATACAGCAGATTCTCCACAAGCCGGAGTGCGTAAGATCGCCCTTGACGTTAGTTTTCTTAGTTTCGTCCGTAGTGGAATTGGTGGTGGTGTTACAGATATATGCCCGTGAATAAAGCCAGTAGTCAGTTCCTATGGCGATGGTCATCAGACTGAAAGCTGTGAAAGCTCCCACAGTGGCAAGCAGCATTTGAACCCCACGGTCGCACCAAGCCATCGCGCCTCATACTAACCTGAGTAGCCTACCCTGTTAACACATGAGGAGCGTCACGGCGCGCATCCTATGTTCAGCGTGTCCACACGCCTTTGTTTTCCCACACTGTCGAAGCCGAAGCCGACTCTTATCGCAGGTGTCATCTCAGTGCGCACATCCTCGCCTCCAAACTTCAGCTCTCCGAAAGGTTCAACGGTTGCGCATATGTGTGTTTAAGTGTAAAGCCTTAACCACTTGTAGCCCTGACTGAAACAAAATGACATGTCAATTATTCTTTCCCTGGTGGGCTTCATACACAGACTTTTACTTCTCTAACGACTTGCTTTCGGATATGAAATAAAAGTTGTCATAAGAAAAAGGAGCCGATGACAGTAATAGCATATCTGTGATGCCGACAAAAGCGATGCCGTTGGTTGCGTGAGGTGTTGCATAGGCAGGGTTGCGTTGCATAGGCAGAGTCTAGGTCCAGACAAGTCAAGTCACTTTTATTTATATAGCCTGCTAGTTCAAGCTCTTCTCAAATGTTTTATCAATCAAATTTAAAAAATGTAGATTTATCACAGAGTGCAGATTTTGCGTTATTTGTTACCGTATCTCCTCCCACATTTGCATAGGTGCCTGATCTAGATGGCAGAAATATGTCAAGCCCTTGGCAATTTAGGCTATAAAGTTTTGCGAATATTTCCAGAGTTCAGTATTGTTAGTAAGGTAGGAAACCACTTGAGATGTTGACTAAGGGGCTTTACCAAGTTGATCTAGTCTTGTAGTCTCCAAAGGTCTCATATTAGATGATGGCATGGCATTATGATTGCATATGCAAATGTAGGCTGTGAAATCCAGTAGCCTACTTGTTACTGCACTATACTAGCCTTGGAATCAGGGAAATTGTTATTTGTTGCTGGAATAAAAATGTCTCATTTGTTGCTTTGTATTATTAATAGTATAGGCTAACAAATAAGGCCACTTTGCCCATTAACAGAATATATGCAACATGTCTTCATTTATTGTGGTCATGAATTATGCCATTACATGATATGATCTGGTCAATATTATGTTATCATTTGTTATCTCTGTTGTTTATTATCTACCTCCTCCCACTTGGCACTATCCTCAGGCAACATGGTGTTCAATTTCACTGCTATGCTGATGACACCCAGCTCTACTTATCTACAAAACCCACTGCCACTCTTCTGCCAGCTGCAATTACTGCCTGCCTCCATGACATAAACTTGTGGATGACACAAAACTACCTCAAGCTGAATAGCAGTAAGACTGAGCTACTAGTGGTTGGCTTCAAATCAGCTCTTGCTAAGATGGAACCTTTCACCCTTTGTGTAGATCCCACCATCTTGGAGCACCATCCCTTGCTCCAACCATGTCAAGAGCCTTGGTGTCATACTGGACAATACACTTTCATTTAGTGCACACATAAACAATATGTCTCGAAGTGCCTTTTTCCATCTAAGGAATATTGCACAGCTTCACCCAGCGCTCACCCAGCAGAGTGCAGAAGTCCTTGTAAATGTGTATGTGACATCCCGCCTTGACTACTGTAATTCCATCTTGTCCGGAATCCCTAATAAGCTACTCCATCGGCTCCAACTAATTCAGAATTCTGCAGCAAGGATTATTATAGGCTCCAAATCCACTAGTCATGTAACACCATTACTGATGCAACTGCACTGGCTTTCAGTTGCCTACAGAATACATTTCAAAGTCCTACTCCTGGCATACAAGGCCCTACACAATTATACCCCCACCTACCTCACTGACCTCCTAGAACACAACAGCATCCTGCTCTGGTAAAAACACATAATGAGTTTTTAGATAACACTCTGTAAACGTGAAATGGAATAGCCACTCAACAAAATTACCTTTAAATAATAAGGAATAGCTAGGCCAGGTCTCACATTTTTAGACGGAACTCACAAATGACACACCACACCTGTAAATAACTACAGTAGATGTTATCCACAGATAACTACCAAACCTCAGTGGTTTATTTCACAGTTTAACAGTTTAAAAGGGATTTTCTGTTCAGTTGTTACAACACTATATCCTACATGAAACAGTCATTTTTGACCATTGTGAGAATTAGGCACAGCATCCCTCACAAGTCTGGGGTAATGTGACTGAATCAGTTTTCCATGTCCATACACTATATAGTATAGTATACAAAAGCAACCATATACAAAAGCAACCATATGGATCCCAATGGTTTGTAACTGAGCTTTTTTGTGGGTAGAATTCAAATCTTCTTCTGCACTCTGCTGGGTGAGTTTTATGGAGCTTGTGTGATCTTTGAGTGACAATTCAACGTCAATATATTTTATAGACGGTACCCGTTGGAAGAGGTGTTGCCTGGTGGGGGTTGCTAAGCACCCAGTAGATTGCATGTCAATAATTGTTTTGCAACTGAGCTCTAACAATGACAATGATTGTTGCCTGTCACCAACCCTTCTCTCCTATTTCTAGTTTTGTTTTCTTCAAAATGGAAGTGCGGAATGGAATGGAGTTCATCTCAAACCACAGAATGGAAGATTGACACCTCACTTTCTAGTTTGGAACATAAACTGAGGAGCCAGCTGGCTTCATTCCTCTAGCAAAATAAAGCTATAGTAGTATTTTTAGGAGGTTCACCACTTACTCTGGGTTAAGTTACCCAGGCTTGTCTCTCAAGCACATACTTGGAATATCCCCCTGGCCTAGGCACTAATGTAGTCCTTGTAACACCTTCTAAAATGGAGATCAGTGACTGAATGGCACAGCCTGGGAATACCCATAAGAACCTTTGGCGAATTGGCTTTGGCTCAATTCCAATTGATAAGGTCTGCATGCTAACCAGGCTATGAATGACATGGAGCTGATTAAATATTGGGATGTATAACATAAAACAAAGGTCTTGTCTCTTTTGACATCAAGCTGGTGTCCACCTCTAGGACTATCTCTAGTTTAAGTGGCAAGAACTGATCACTGTGTTCTTGTGTTATTTTTTATCTATTTGTTTTTTCCTCTCCCATTGATCTTTGGCCAGCAATCCTCTCAGCTGCGAGTGTGATGAGAGAGCTCTCCCACGGCCCCCTGAGGAGCGCAGGCTGAGGTGGGCTGTAATGGAGGGGCTCAGGCATGGCTGTGTCATCAGCGGGTCTGATGGAGAGCTGTGCGTGTCTCAGGAGCCCACTGTCACAGTTGGACAGGCAGAGAGACCAAAGGAAACCATGCTGCCATCTTCGCATTTATTCAAGGAGTACCCTGTTATGTCTTCTTAGAATGAAAGCGGTTTATCTGTATGGTATTTACGCACATAGTGGTGTGTTCCGCATCATCCAGCAATGCTCTCAAGTCTTGGGTTGACACAAGTTGTGTTGGTCAGACTCACATTCCAGCGGTCCCATGTAAAGGTTCTCTGCTTTTTTATATCGATGTCTAAACTGACACTCTTTTATAATTCCTCAAAAGCAGAGGCCAAGTCATGCATAGCAGAGGTTAAGTCATGCATTCAAGACATGTATATGGCTCTCTTACTTCAAGCAATGTGACTCATCATCTCCTTCTTTAATATTCATAATAATAATAATAATTACATTATTATAATTATTACGAATCGACCACATTCAAATTCATAATAATAATAATAATAATAATTACATTATTATAATTATTACGGATCGACCACATTACACTAATGTGATCACATTTCAAGGCACTCAATTCTCTCTAAAAGCATCAAAGTAGTCCTACATGCCTAAAACACTTTCATTTTTTTCTTAATCACTTGCACTCATTGTCCCTGTATGACACATCTGTTATGCTACATGTCATCTATGAATATTCATGCCACACCACGTGTGAGTGTGAGTCCAAAAGTTATTGTCTAAACAAGACATCTTGATTTTGCCAAGTAACCATGTATGTACACAACCTGGATTTATCTTCCTGACTTCACTGATTTCAGTCAAGCAGTCCTTGCCCCAACTTAAAATTAAAATCAAGACTGAGCTGCCACCTACTGCACACATGTTGTACTTCACTACTTGTGCCAACGTGTGTTAAACCCATTAATTGCTACTATCAAGGCAATTATTCACTTTACTTAAAATATTTTGATGTTTACACCACACACCTTCATAAGAGCCTAATTACAAGAACTGCAAACTAGATGTACCGCAGAGCGGTACAAAATATGACCGCCGCCCAGTCCAGCACATTTTTTCCACAAAAATAAATCACCCTGAAAGGCCTATATGATTCTGTCTCACTAAATTGCATTATCCACACTCAATTCTCACTGGTATCTGCTAGACGACAAGTACCAAAACATGATTAGTTCATAGATTTCACATGTAAAATTCATTTTATACAACCCCACCCCCATCTTGCCTGTTCATAATTCTGAGAAATTCTTGAATTGTGTTCATGTGTGCGTGTACACGTTTATGTTTATGTGTGTGGGTGTGTGTGTGCGTGCTTGTGTGTTTGCCTGCGTATGTGTGTTTGTGCATGTGCATGCATGCGTACATTTGTCTACTGTGTGAGTATGTGTCATCTATCTGTTTATGCACATGTGTGCACATGGAATGGGTTAACATGATCCCTGGAGGCAAACATATGGAAAAAATTGGTCATCCTAGGCCCTACGGTTCTCAAGATATTCACAGAAAACTGTGTCTGCCCTACCCTCCTTTCGGGGGGTCCAGTACAGCGGGGGGGCTATAGATCAAAAACAAAAAACGATGGTTCCATGCTATCCATGTGGTGTTACATGCCCACCAAGTTTCGTGTACCACGGTCTTTCAGTGTCCCGGGAATCCTTGTTGGTGTACGGTCACTAAATGTACACATAAATTATTTTATTGTAAGGCCCCCCATGAACAAAAGTTCACAAAACTTGGCATGCATTTGGAGGGTGTCATAATGATCCTACACTTTCAATTTTGTGCAGTTTTGACCATGTCAGCCAGAGATATTGTGATGAAAACACCCAATTTTTTGCTTTTTAATTTTTAACTAGGTGGCGCTATACATGAAATAAGTGGTAATGGGATGGGTTGACATGCCCCCTTAAGATCAACATACAAAAAAAAAGGTGGACATCCTAGGCCCTACGGTTCTCGAGATCTTCACAGAAAACTGCCTCCGGCCACCTACAGGCCAGTTGGTGTATAGTAACATAAATTAATTTATTGTGTGGCCCCCCATAAACAGAATTCCACGAAACTTGGCGTGCATTCAAAGGGTGTCATAATGATCCTACACTTCCAATTTCGTGCAGTTTTGACTATGTTAGGTCACAGATACCTGCGATTACAACACCTCATTTTTACTTTTTTGTGTTTAACTAGGTGGCGCTATACATGAAATGAGTGGTTATGGAATGGGTTGACATCCTCCTAAACCTTAGGGTTCTCCAGATATTCACAGAAAACTGTGTCTGCTCTACCCTCCTTTCGGGGGGTGCAGTCCAGCCGGGGGGCTACAGATCAAAATGAAAAACGATGGTTCCATGCTATCCATGAGGTTACATGCCCACCAAGTTTCGTCTACCCCGGTCTTTCAGTGTCCCGGGAATCCTTGACGGAAATTTGGACATGCGAAAAAGAAAAAAAAATCTGACTAAACCTATATGACTGACTCTACCACCTATATGCTTAAGTGATTGTGTACTTTTGAAACCACTTAGGCAATCAATTAAGACTCCAGGCTGGGATTTATGTTGGGAATTCACTTACTTCATCAACAGAATTCTCTAACTGTACTTGAGTGAAGTGTAATAAGCTACAAAGAACCCAAACCACACACCAAAATCAGATGAATCTTTCATGCGAGTATAATACACAGAGAAAAACTGAATGCCACAAACCTCACCAGTGCTCCAGACTAACTTTTTGCATTGGTTGCACTGGCGCGCTAACCTGACTCACACCAGGTGAATTTCGTTCCGCCTAGCTCCACTGGCGGGAGTCAGGTTACTGGTGCGCCTAACTTTTTTTTATTTAGGTGCACTAGCACAAAATTTACAGTAGGTGCACCCACATTTCTCATTGCATCGTCACAATTCCAAGGTTTTATCGCTCTGCATATACATTTCATGAGCTGTTGTCAGAGCATTGAGGAAATTCTATAGGCACTCACTTATGACGTTGGGTGCACCAGTGCGACCAAGGGAAAATTGTAGTCAGAGTTAAACATTTTGGATGCACTCTAGAGCCCTGCTCACCAACAACCAACTACTGAGCCCCAAATAATGGGGTCTTAGACGACAAACTGATCTTAAGTATGCTACAAGCACAACAGAAAAATAGAAATAAATAGAAATACAACAATCAGATATGACCCAAAGTGGAAAATTTAATACACAACAGAAACACAAAGTAAGTCTCCAATGTTGTCATACTGCTTGTAGACATCAGTAGGTCCAGTACTTCACATTTACAAATGTGTTAAAAATGTATTTACCTGTTAGCAATGCAGCTCACACATCTAGTACAACATCATATTAGGCACAAGGTGGAAAGGGAAGATGTGTGTGTACAGCATTGTATAGCTCTCCTCGTTATCAGGGTTTCATAGTATCTGTCTAAAGTTCCACTTCTTTAGGGCTGCCTCATAAGAGCTATATAAGGCCTTTATAAACCCTACTTCACAACAAAGTAAAAAAACAATGTCAACAGTAGCGAGTTCAATGAAATAATTCCTTTTGTAGTTCTCCGGTCATACGAACATCATTAACCATGATGTCAAACACAGTAGACATGTGAGCAAAAGATACAGTCTTATGACCAAGTTATGTAGGGTGTATAAAGGCCTTATACTAGATTATAAAAGATGCCTTTTACAATCTACACACCTCCCGAGACCATAACTACAGCAGTGGGGTGATGCAGGACAAGTGGCCTAGGTTCTGGCACCCCTTGAGCCAGCGCTGGACATTGGCGGGGGCCGAGGCGGCACTGGTGCCCGTCTGCAGGAGGCAGCAGGCGCACACAACGTCGGCCAGTGAGAGCTCTGCGCCCGCCAGCCAGGGCCCGCGGCCCAGCGCAGCGTTGAGCGCCCGAAGCACAGCCGCCTGCTCCTTGCCACTGCCCTCAGCCAGCTGGAAGAAGGCCGTGTCCACCCAACTGTCGGACATCGTGGCGGCCGCCGGGTCGTGGGGCTCCAGACCCACCAGGCGAGACAGGAAGCGCGCCACGTTGCCCTGGCCCTCGATGGGGCACATGTTGGGCACACTGAACTTCATCTGGAGTCTGGGCACTGGGATGGACACAAACAGAGAAGCCACAGAGAGACATTTAGATGACTAGGAGGCCAGTGATATGAAGTTCCTATGATCACATCAAGACAGGAAGTTCATCTGGTAGGGTGTATAGGGTATTCAAAGTCATGAATTTTATTTGCTTCTTGGGGTACATGGCATTACAGTCTTACAAGTCTAAATGTCTAAAACCTAGGTGTGTGACCCCAAGAACCCCCTGCAATGATGGACCTGACACACTATATAGACAAAAGTATTGGGACACCTGGCCAATACACCTAAAGGACCTTTTATGACATACCATTCAAAATCTAGAAACATAGGACATCTATAAAAGCTTTCACCCTTCTGAGAAAGCTTTCACAAGATTTTGAAGTGTTTCTATCCAGTTAATCCCAAGGTGTTTATACCTGAAGAAGACCTGAGTGGTCGAAACGTTGTAACTTAGCCTACCATTAAACTGGGAGCATACAAGACAGTGTGCGGACATCTTTTCTTCTTCCTACGTATTTGCTAGTATTCAGCATCTGTCGAATTTTTATAGATGTGCGTATATTTCCACACTACGATTAAGTGAACGTGTCCCAATTATTTTTGTCCTTATAGTGTAGTGAACATAAATTAAAGTGTTGCATAATGGCGTAGGTTCAGTTTATTTCACATGGCATTTTTTGCGCTGATGTAAAAGCATGATAAAGCTAAGCTTGCAGCTTATTTCACCTAACAACTTGGCTACATGACACACAGTTGCAACCAGACGGATGTCTATTTCTTGCTGACACTCATATAGACAATGTAAGATTGTGTTGACAGTGTAAGATTGAAGACCCAATGTCCCTTCAATGGCTCGTGGATCGTACAATACGGAACTCTCATTGACCCCATTCAGACTGCAGCCAAAAGTGGCCCAAATCAGACTTCTTCAGAAGTAGTGTGAACACTCAAATCTTGCCCAGATCTGATTTTTTCAAATCAGATTTAGACCACTTCCATATGTGGTCGTGAATCAGACCCAGGTCTGATTTTTTTCAATGCGGCCGCAGTGTGAACAACCAACGTGGATTTGATGCGACTTTTGTGTCAATCTACATCGACATTTGTCACAATTATGCGCCGCAGGAGTTAGCTGATGTTATTGTTCTTTTGCGCATGCGGGTCAGTTCGAAACCGCTAACAGTTCACACTGGAATCTGATATAGACCACATTTTAAAAGGTAATGTGAACAGCCAAACAAAAAAATTGGATCTGAGGAAAATATCCGACGGGGTCATTGTGAGCTCAGTTCAGTAATGTAACTGTCTGTACTACCTCTCTGCATGCCCATGCCTTATCAACTCACCATCTTTCCATATGAGGGTGAAGCCCAGCTGGAAGCGCTGGCGTGTGTAGCTGTCGGCGTGGCGTGGCCCCAGGCAGTTTAGCAGCTTCGGCGGGACCGAGGAGACGGAGGAGTGGACATGGACAGTGGACAGCACGCGGTACCGCTGGCACAGGAGCCCGTGGAGTACCAGCAGGCTCAGTGGAGGGCTGGACGGATTGGCATTGACCACGATGTCTCGCAGAGCACCCAGGTCCTGTATGAGTTAAGACGGTGAACATTTAAACAAGACAAAGTATTTAATTTCACTGTGTGAAAAAGTGGTGCGTATTGCTTTGCCCAGTAATATGCAAATAGACAGAAGGAAACACTTAGACTCCAAACACTATAAGAAACTTCAGAGTGATTACAGGAAGTTTTATAAACTATGCATGAGGTTATTAGAGTTCAACAGTGAACAATCGGTATTCAAAGAAAACCTGGTGCCAGGTGTTTCGATATGCCAGCCAGGTGTTTTGATATACCATACCTTTCCCAATAATGAGTCCAGGTGTGCCACTTCTTTAGGCGCAGACATCATGGCAGCCGATGAGAGAGATGTTGCATCAAGGTCTGCATCAGGGGTGGTCACAGTCTTAGCCAGTCCGTCTACTGCTGCCTTCAACTCGTAGAGTCTGCGCAAGATATCATCCTGACGCTGCTCCAGAGCCTTCAGGGCTGGGTCTACCTCGCCATTCTGGTCGGACGAGACATACGGGCCAGTTGATAACTGTCAAGTGATAAGTGTCTAGACTGAAAGCCATGTCCCAGTGCGTGGCTGAGAGTTTAAGCAGGAGGAACGTTACATAGGGGATGGACAAAGGCGTCTGCCAAATCCCATAACCATAACCATGTTGAACTTCATGATCTAAGCGCAATCAATGTTAATCACACACTCACACACACACACACACACAAACACGTTAGACGTCTATTTGACCAACAGTATGAGGACTAATTTTCAAGTGCCTGCGCCTCCTTGTAAACACGGCAGAGCAGATTTACACCAAAATAGGTTATGTGACCACCATTGGATTAGCAGGGAAGACCCAGGGATGCTATTGCTAACATTAGCTGAAATTTGACTATCCTAGCAGCTGTCGTGACTGGGCACCGCGATTAGTGAATGGCGTGCTTGCTAGCCCTGTAGCTCTTAAAGGCGAACAAATTCGACTCGACATGGGTCAAAATATGTGTTTTAGGGGCTAGCTAGTTAGCTAGTTCCAAAACTCGAATTACCTGTAGCACATTGTCGATGCAGCTGCCACTGCCAGGCTGTGCATGGAGGTTCGGTAACTTGTACATGCACGTCGGCAAATCAACGTTTATGTCACTCCCGGTGATGGGCTTTACCTGATACATAGACATGACTTCGGATGATTTTTAAGACTCCCAGACAGAATAATTATAAAATAAAATGTCCTTGGAATAACTTTAAAACGTTATATAGATCATTACACACTCCCCTTAGAAAGTGTCAAATGCTACCAAGGAGCCAACGCTAAGGGGAAAAGGCCTGTTTTCCTATGTACGTCATATCCGGCGAGTGTGAGCTTGGTTTTTTCAGCGCACGTAAGAAATTTATATATTTGTCTAAATCTCATGTCGTTTGAATAATCTCAGAAGAAATAGACTCCCTAAAAGCAAACGATGTACAAAAAACAAACAAATAAAATGCTCAATACAGATTTTCAATCACTTAGGCTAGCCTACATTTAGCGGTTTAAGTCGACATGCGTCTATGAGAAATAACTTATAGTAGCCTATATTGTATATTGTAGTAACTTGTGTTTCATTAATATTTCATTGGTAAAACAATTAGGCCTAGGGAATTAATTTATTTAAGTTGTAATTCTGTGTGTTTTGGCAGATGTGTCCACTCTTTCTATGGATATTGCTTCCTTCTCCCACTAGAGGGCAGACCAATGCAGTGTGTTTTTCCTTCCTGCCTACTAGCCTGGCTAACGTCTATAGGCCTACCGAGTTGGGAAAAAACAGATGACAAATTACAGGGATGTGGGAAATCCCTTACCTATAGCACAAGTTTACTTTACTCTCCTATGTAGCCTTTATCTGAAAAATACTACTCTACAAACTCTACTATCGACTCTCTACCCTAAGGAACCCTAAAGAGTTTCTCTGAAACCCTGAGTGTTAAATTAGGGTTTTAGTCACTCTCCAAGTAGGTTAATGAGGAGGCATTTTTGTCCCTGAATGGAAATATATGTGTGCTCACACAGTTCGGGGCTATTTCAAGAATCTTCATATAGAGTGCTCTATTCACTGAGTGTTTGACTAGGATCACTATCACTGTTGTTGGCTGACTTGGACACTATAAAGCACATGCACAGGTTAAGTTGTTGGCGGTGTTCTAGTAATTTGTTAATCATTCTAGGTTGTTTTTTATGTCTTTTAATTATTACTCTGTATCATTATTTATTACCCTTTTATGCTTTTATCTACTCCTTTTGTGATTTATGTTTATGTATGTCTATGCTTTTATTTGCTAATACTATTTGCTATTGTTTATGTAAAGCACATTGAATAACCTCTGTGTATGAAATGCACTATATAAATAAACTTGGCTTGACTTGACTAAACAGGGAAAATGGAATGTAGAAGGGACCCAAGGTGAGATCAGAAATAAAAAACAGAATAGGCTACCTATTTTGAAATCTTAAGTTGAACTTCCATTAGAGTTGGGCTGAGACAAGATGAGGGCTATTTTATATCTTAGAAATACTCCTGCTCTTGTCTCAACCCATGTCCAATTTAGGTGATAAATGTCTCGTCATGAAGTTTTCAGGGACCAGTGATCTACATTTAGTTTTTAACAAATCTCTAACAAAGAGACTGATGTTGTAGTAATATGCTGGTGAAGGAATGGTTCCAGTTCCATGGCTAATCATGGCTGTTTTGTCCCTGTCCTTTGGACTTCAGGGTTTTTCAGAGGGCATCAATTTATGCCACTCTGCCCCATCTGCTGCTGCCACTGAACCATGGAGCACCAGTACCATCTGGCAGTATGTTGTTTTCAAGCTTTGCAACTTTTTGGTAATCTCTCAACAAAAAAAAAAAAAAAACTAAGAGAAAAAGTTCTCCCCTCTATGCGCGTGCACGCACACACACACAGACACACATACACAGACATTTTTTTTTTTTTTTTTTGTGAGTGTGCAAGTGTGGCACAAGGTCCTCTCTCGACATGCTTTGATTTCTGTTTTTAGCCTATGTGGCTAATGAGAGATTTGGTAATGGTTATTTTACCTCAACACAGGTCTGTGATATAATGCCTGCTAAACCATATAAATCTATGGTATTGAAAGATATTTCCAATACCAACATTCGTAAACACATTTATGTAGAAACTATGTTTAATGGGAAATATTTCAGTGTTGGGTGAAATGTTTTATAATGTATCGGAGAATGTAAAACAATCCATGAATCCACCAAATTGATTTGATTTGATTTATTTAAACTCGAAAATCCATTGAGGGCAAAGCCCTCATTTACAATGATGTTGTAAAAGTAATAAAACATTAGGACTTTAACAGAGGGTAGAAAAGGAGCAGTAAAAGAAACAACAACAAATTGGTTCAAAATACAAAGGATGAACACCTTTTTGTTCTAAAGACTGTAATTCAACACTAGAAATTGAATGTATCTATTCAGTGTTTGAGAATAGAGAATATAAGAAGTCTTTATTGTCCACTACTGTGGAAACATGTAACACACACAAGCAAGACTACACAACAGGTACAACATAAAGCAGACACAAACAAAGACTACACAGCAGGTACAACAACAACAACATAATGCAAACACACACAAAGACTATACAGCAGGTACAACATAAAGCAGACACAAACAAAGACTACACAGCAGGTACAACAACAACAACATAATGCAAACACACACACAAAGACTATACAGCAGGTACAACATATAGCAAGCACAAACAAGACTTCAAAGCAGGTACAACATATAGCACACACAAGCAACTCTACAGCTCATACAGCTCATATACAGCAGGTACAACATATGGAGACATGGAAATGTGCAAAAGAGGTTGATGTCAATAAAAAAAGCAGTAAATAATATAAGTTAATCATAAAACTCATAGATTATATTGATTTAGCAAAATAATAGATGATGGTATAAAAGATTTCTTAAAAATGTTTCTGCTTGATTTAGGTACTCTATATCTTCTTCCTGAAGGGAGTCTTTCAAAAGTGTGATGTAGTGGGTAGCTTTCCTCTTAGTGTGTGTTGTGTACAGTTCCACCAGCTGCCTCTGGGGGTTCAGTATGATTTTACTGGCCATATTTATAATTTTGTGAGTTTACTTTTGCCTCTAGCCCCTAGATTCCCATACCAGCATGTGATGTTGTATGAGATGACACTTTCCAGCAGACTGGTGACCTCTCTACTAACGTCAAAACTGTTTCCTTAAAAGAAACAATCTTTGGGTTGCCCTTTTAAAAATATGATCTGTATGTTCCGTAAAATTTAGATTATGATCTAGGATAGTACCTAGATATTTAAATCTGCAGACAACATCAACGTGATGGCCCCCAATTGTAACTGGCTGACATGTAGGTATTCCACCCCTAGTATTGACCACAAGTTCTTTGGTCTTTGTGGGGTTTAGGACAAGAGCACTTTCCTCACACCAGGCCACAAGGCAGTGGCTGTGATCAAAGTAGGCCCTCTCCAGATCCCCATTTCCCCTAACCATTAAACCGACCATTGCCATATCATACTGTTGGGGGGGGGGGGGGGGGGGGTCCCCACCAAAGCTCAGACCAAACCTACGCCCTTGATACATGGAGAATAATACTGGGGATAGAACACAGCCTTGAAACATTCTAGTGTTTTAAATGACCTCATCAGACATGGTACCCTGTACAGAGACTTTTTGAGGACGATCAGTTAATAAGTCCTTAATCCATAATACAAGGTGTCCATTTGTGTCAAGTTTTGATAGTCGTTTTAAAAGAATGTCAGTCTTGACCGTATTAAAAGCTGAGCTAAAATCAATAAATAAGATTCTAGCGTAGGCCTCAGGGTGTTGGATGTGCTTGCTAATGTTGCACTCTTAAGACAGACTCAGAATAATTATAAAATGAAATTACAACTACAGAATCTAAGCATATGCCTATTCTAGGAAATTATGAAATCATAAAATAATACTTCTAGGTCGCAACACTAACCATGTGTTTCTTTGCCTAGCCAGGCTTGCCCCTAACCTGACTCTCGCCAGATGAATTTCGTTCCGCCTAGCTCCGCCTAGCGTTAGCTTCCCCCTGCTCCATAACATTCTCCACTCCACTCCACTCTCCACTCTGATAGAATTCCACCTTGTTATCATTGCAGGTTTGGTATTAAGGCATCACTTTTCCCCTTAAAGGTTCTGTAAACGGTTCTTTTAACCTGTAATACTTTTTGTCACAATCAGTGAATATCTTCTCATGATCTGGTAGCTGTCCATTCAGTGAGTAGGCCTACACAGCAAAAAAATATCCTGTCTTCGTACACAGCTGGCTCTGTGAATAGGAAGGCAAACAAAGTGGAGCAAACCTGTCTCCTAAACCAGTGGTTCTTAAACTGTGGGGTCGCCAAACATATTGGAGGGGTCGCTAAATGATTTGCAGTCTGAATAAAACTCAATTAAAAAAATATAATGTCTGCAACACTGCTTTTGACTCCCAATTATTTAATGCACAACAGGCAAGGCCTGAACAGGCCTGAAGAAGAAACGTTGCCTGTTGTGCATTACATAATTGGGAGTCAAAAGCAGTGTTGCGGACATTATATTTTTTCAATTGAGTATAGTTTTCTTTTGTCCTGCACCTGCCAGAAGGTGGGATGTGCACACAATAACTGTTTGCTGAACAGTCTGAATTAAAGACATTTTTTCTAAAGGTTTTTAGACCAACCTGTTTTAAAAACTGGGATATTCAGTAGCCCTATATGTAGGCTTCCAATTCACAGTGTTTCCATAATGTTCCTCAGAAAGGGGATACTCTGTTAATGCAAACTCTTGCAATGATAAGCTCGAAGATGCTGTGCTGTAAGTGACAGAACACTATACAGTCCTTTTTGCCAGAGGAGCGCCATTTAAACAGTGGATGCTAGTAATCTTTTGAATTTAATAAATCAGACTGTCAAAGGCTGCCATTGACATTAATGCTTTTGGTGTTGACATAGCCTACCTATGAGAGAAGACATTTTATGCCTCTGCTTCTAATGCCCATCTCACAACATTTTGAAACCAAATTTTGCCGGTTGGAGAGAAGGGGGTCGCGGGCCTTGGCCCATGTTTTTTGCGGGGTCGCCAGACAAAAAGTTTAAGAACCACTGCCCAAAACCATAACAAAATAGTTCCAGCTAAACACTGAAAGCGGAGGACAGGATTTTGGGGCAAGGGGGAGTTTATTAGGGTGAGCTTGCTCTCTGTTGTTTTGTCTGGTGTTTAGTTCAAATATCAGCAAACATCTTTAAGTATTTCTGTAGTGCTATTTTATATGGTTTTAATTGAAGTTCTATATGTTCATTTAGTGACTTCAAATTAATTTGTCGACTGGTTGAAGAATTGTTGAAGAATATCACCTGATCACCTGCTAAATCCTGTTTATAATATAGCAATACTTGGACATAAAGAGTGGATTGCTGGCTTCATAGCATAATTGAATATAAACTAAGGATCCTGTTATGTAATGAGGAACATTCATGTATATTCTAAAATAATTTTTGATCACATTTTACACCTTGCATGTGCAAAATGTAAGTGAATGTTTTCATGTGTATATATGCAAGCTTCCTTGATATACACAGGGCACCTCATAGAAAATGCATGTAAAAATGTCCACAACATGCCAAGTGCTCAGAGTGCGATTGGACAGACCAGACATGGGATACCCTGGCACAGTCTGCCGTGATCAGATCTCAGGTTGGTGTAAACAGTAGCCAGTGCAACTTGGTCGCAAACTTACACTGTTTGCATATTGCATGTTGTTTACAGGACACAAGATTTGAGTGGGACAATGGGGACAAATGAGTTTAAAATGTACAGGTCAGATAAGATGTCCAGACTGCTGATGCAAAATCAAAATTGTGCTAGATAGGTAACTGGACAGACAGATGCTAATTTCTCATATGTGTGTCTCTCTATGTGGGGAAGTATGTGTGTGTGTGTTTGGTGTGCCCCTGGATGTGGTGAGTGTGTGTGTGTGTGTGTGTGTGAGAGAGAGAGAGAGAGAGAGAGAGAAAGAGAGAGAGAGGGAGAGAGAGAGAGAGAAAGAGAAAGTGAGGTGAGTGCCTGTGCACAAGGACATAATATGGGATCAGGGTTGTGTTTTAGCCGGTATTGGTGACAGTTCAGTCAGCATTGCCCTGGAGCGTGGCATGATAAGTGCCTCCGGTCGGCTCGTTTCCTGCTAAACCATGGCCCCTCTCCGGTGTGGACGCACACTGTGAATGACTGCAACCGCTTCTTTGGGAAACAAAATGGATTCGGAGACTGGAGGCTAACCTCAGAAAGGCAACACAGGGGTTCCACTGGACACGTACTTGCAAAGGCTGGTGGGATGCCAAAGAATGAGAAAGAGAGAGAGATAGAGAAGGAGGGATGAAGAAAGGGAATGTGATAGAAAGAGTGAATGAGGATGGAGTGCTTTTTGGGCAGCATCATTTCTCATCAAGCCTTCACACTCTGTGATGTAAAAATAGAATCACTAATTCCAGAGAAAAGTAGGGGATTTGGTGACCATATGGTGAAGTCTATCAACTCTATTTTTTTTTTCTTTTGGCAAGAATGTGTAAAAACACAACAGCACTCTAAAATGTATCTCAAATAGGAAAATTATTCAGCTACAACCCATTGCTGGTGATGACATCCCCCAAAACTCACATATTTTAGTGATTTTATAGAAAATGGCCATTTATTTGTATAATATATTTTTTTGAAAATAGAGAGAGAGAAAGACAGAGAGACAGAGATAGATACTGAGAGAGGGAGAGCTGCAGTGAGGGAGAGAGAGAGAGAGAGAGAGAGAGAAAGAGGGAGATTTAATTAAAACGCACAATTGAGTTTGGTGTTCCAACTGCTTGTTAGCTCTGAATTATTCACCATCCTGTGTGGTTAGCTAGAGAAGTGACAGCCATGACACAGACACAGTGCATTGAGGTAATAGGGAGATCCTGTACTGCTCGCGCGCCCGGATGTTGGGAGGGGGAAAACTGAGCCCAGGCAGCCTGAACCCCGACAGCAAAGTGCCACTCGCTCGCAAAAAGTGAAGCGGGGGTTAGTGTGATCAACCTGAGCCGTGAAACCCATCACAAACTGAAAGTGACCCCGGACGATTGGCTACACACACTCACACTCAGTTACTGTCGGAACAACCACACCGACGTGTGCGCTTCCCTTACTGTACACATTGCACACCATAGCACCTCAAACCCCTCACACACAATCCCATCCGATGGTCACTAATGCTGACAGTCTCAACACAGCTCTGTAATTTGCTATTATCTCCACTAATACATAATAAGATGTTAGTCATCTCAACTACAGGCATCCAACCACAGGTGGGCAATTGGGGACGTTTTGGTAGGTCACACCTCAATTGAAACCTATATTTATGGTGGAGTTGCTTTGATCTTAACAGCAGAAAGATGTTTTCCAAGTCTGCTCTGCTCTGAGTTATAACAGTGGAGAGTAAGGAAGCTGTTTGCCTGTTCTAAAGTTCCTCATTCACATTCATTAGATCTATGTTTGCATTTCAAGGCCTACTGCCTTCATAGCAGAAGCTGAGATTTAACCCCCCCCCCCCTCCCATTATTCCCCTTTGTCATGCCGAAACAAAAACTTTGCAAATATTAAATGTCCACTTCTGTTGAACTCTGCTGCACAGTGCATAAAACATGAGTTCTAGCAGCCAGAATTCATGGCATGCTATTCCAACAAAGCACGTGAAACTTTCATGACGCACCTTCCCGTGCTGAATATCAGGTGGCTTGTGGAGACTCCGGCTACTAGATTACCTGACAGCTGTGTCAGAATTTCTAGGGATTGGCGCGATGATGTCGCACGAAAAAATTTCAACATTTAGACATCCATGGTGAAGAGCACTAGAAGAACACAACAAATCTCAAAAGTCGCCAGTGTTTTGTTAGCCAGAGGATGGGGTGGCCCATTAAAGATTCAGTTAGACTTAATAAGTAAGGTGAGCCTGACACTCCTTTCTTGGTATTAGCTTTTGGTGACAATGGAGGCCGGGGCCATCAATTATTGACCGGAGGTAAGGCAGAGCTATAGCGCAGTCCGAGACTGAGGTCTGTTGGAGCGGCATCGGCGGCTCATCGCCTGGCCCCCTCGGCAGGTCTCGCTAATTGTGTCTGTGTCACAAAAGAAATTTGGCCAACATTACTTATTTAGGTCATTCTGGGAACCACATGATTAGAGCCGGCCATCAAATAGTTTCAGAGAGCACGCTTAAGTTACAGTCGGTAATCCTCTTCCGTCGTGCATGCCGACGTCGACCCCGGTGTGGCCGCCACTGCTTGGGTGCTAGGACTCGAGAGAGGCTGTCAGGGCCTACAATACTGTTTGACATGGAACTGTTCATATTGCAAACTGTGCTTAGACATGACACTTGGAAATAGAGGAGCCCTGATTCCAAAAGGACTCGCCCTTTTAATTATTTGAGTAGTTGTCTGAAAATACTCAGTTGTTAATAATATTGAGACTGATGTGGAGTATTTGGAGGTATTCAAATAGATTCTCTTTGCAACCTGTCCTCACAACAGTGTTGTGCTCCTTGTCTACTTTACTGCGTCCATTAGCAGGCCAGCAACAATCAGTGTAACAACTGAAACACATTTCACAGACATGTCATAGATATTTTAAAAGACATTTAAAAAGTCTGACCTGAGGCACTCACGATTATGTTTAAAAAGCCTTTAATTTCACATGGCTATTCATTTTAAACATGTTTACACATTTTAGCTTGATAGCTTTCATCAGGGCTGTTTTGACAGGGCTGTTTTGATGAAGACTATTATGCTGAACCCCGTGGACATGTTTTAACTGAATAGCCATGTGAGATTAAAGGCTTTTTAAACATATAAACTTTGTGGATGCCTCAGATTTTTTTTTTTTTTACCATCTGGATCCCTAAACTAAAAAGCACCAGAGGGACACCCAGTCTACACCCTAGCAGCACTCCTTGCAAATTATGTGTGTCTTTGAATTGTTGGACACGAGGAATAGAGAGAGATGTTCAGGTTCAGAAACAGGTCAAGAAGACATGCATTTTTGTAGCATGGATCCATGTTGCATGAGATTGCTCTGATCCCCTGCAATCCTTTTACTGTGGCAGCACAAACAATGCAGACATCAAGAAAGATAATGGTAATGAATACTTCAGTCTATTTACTACACTAAAACCCCCACATAATCACAGATTATAAATATTGCAGTCCAAAACAAAAACAAATTCTTTGGATTTAATAAAACATTTTGACATAAAAGCGATATTCTCTCAGCTATACGTGATTGCTCATGGTGTATTACAGATAAAAAAAAGACTAATATGACCATGTAAATATAATACACAGCCATTGCGGCAATACAAATATATTCACCTTGGCACGTAAGTCTTTATTCTGTTGTTCATACCTGAGGATAGACATGTGTGTGCACAGCTCTTGGATTATTGCTCTGTCATGGTTTCCTTGGCTCCTCTGTGAGTATGTGTGAGGGTGGGGGGTTCCACACTTGAGGCTGTGGATCATGTGGGTGAACTATAATGGGTTTATGACCCTTTTGACCCCAGAAGTGATGGCTGATAAACAGGAAGGAAACTGGACACAGCATGATGGGATAGTGTGACAGGCAAGGGCAGAGGAGCCAGAGAAACTGTGACTGTGCAATAATCCCAGCTCAGTATACACACACACACACACACACACACACACACACACACACACACACACACACACACACATGCACGCATGCAAAGCCTGACCCTCTGGCCTGTCCTGTGTCTTGTCTGTGGTATTTCATTTTCTCTCTTACTCAGTATGACCTAAATTTACTTGTTTACTTGTTGTTGTTTTTTAATCAGAGATTTAGATTTTTTGTTTATCTGTTTTATTTATTTATTTGTTCTGTGCTTGTTTGTTTGTTTGAATGTTTTAATTGCCTGTGAGGGTTTACCCTGTTTGCATTTTAATTACTGCCTTGCGTTCAATTTGCTGAGTGTGTATGTGTGTGTGTGGGGGGGATTAAAATGAAATCTGACTGCCTTCCAGCTGTTGACAGGCAAGGAGAGGGTGGAGGGGCGGGTCTCAAGACGCAGGTCACTCTGGGTGTGTCCCTTACCCGTTTGGGCATGGTAATAAAGGGAATGCCCATTAGGTCTATGCAATTACCGGTATGTTTGGATTTAGTGTACAGTGTGCTATTAAGTTTATCAAGACACAATTCACCAGCAGCAGTAGGCCATGTTTGTATGACCTCACAATACAATGTGGAATAGGTACATTGTTTATGGTAAAAATAACATTTACAGGATTTTACCAGCATCACTCTAAGTATGACTGCTCAATCCCACATGTTGATAGATGCGTTTAAGTGCTCTATCTGTCTGCACTAGATATTAAAAAGCATGATAATGTTTTTAATCTTACATCTCTTGGAGGGCGTTCAGTATCCTACTGAGAGCGGAATAAATTGACAGAAGTTAGCAAAATCGAAACATATCAGTTTTACTGGCTCTGGGTAATCGCTCTCTGATCTTCTAATCTAATACCAAACTGATAAAGGATACTACATAAAAATGTAACACTCAAATCTGAGGAACAGGGTATTTTTGTTTTTGGATCGTCCAGTGAAAAAAGCATTATCGCATAGCGTGTCAGGACCTCTTCATTACCCGATGCACAGCTCTCGCAAACTGTGCTAATATGTGAGTTAAGCTGTCACCGACTTAGAACTGATCAGTTGTGCTGCTCTCAGAATCTGTGTGCTGTGCCAGAATAATGAATGCCAGCATGGATTTGCACAAAGAGGCTTATTGACATGTCAAATGTGGTTGAATATGTACTGTATGGGAGTATACAAGCATCTGTGTGTGTTAATCCTTGCATGCATGTGTGTGTGTATGTGTGTGTGTGTGTCTGTGTATGCATGTATATTTATGCATATGCATATGAACCTAGGTCTGTGCACATACAGTATGTGTGTAATAGTCTGTCTGTGTTTTGATTTGTGTGCTGTCTGCACGGAAAAGACATCTGATAGAATATGGCACTTCACCAGGCAACACACACCCACCCAGACTGAGCTCACAGCTGGACTTAAGGCATGTGGATAATGCTAGGGTGTGTTGTTGTTCTCTGCCAGCACTAATTTTTGCCTCTGCTCAGTCAGTTGTATGTGACTGTGAGTAAATGGTTTGGTGTGTCTTCTCAAACTGTCCTGTCTCAGACGTTTTGGAGTACAGCCATTATATTGTAATAGATTTTAAGCAATCCGTGTCACAGAAGGTGCACTCAAAATTGAGAAATCACAAAAGCATAATCAGGGGCAAAAGACCAAGGACAACATTTTCACACTCTGTCTATAAAAATCGAGTTAAATCGTTCAGTCTTTTTTGAATAATGTGAAAGCTTTTGACACTAAGGGTGTGATTTAAAAAAAAAAAAAAGAACAGAGCTCTGAAGTATGTAGCCCTATGTTTGCATCACATCCATACAGACTATTTAGCCCCAGATCCTTCCTGTGATCTAACTTGCCAGTGTTACACCTTGCGCAGTTTGCACCTTGCACAGACACAGGGGAAGCTGACCCAGAAGGTACAGCATTGGGTTAAAGGTCATTGACAGGATACTTGTGTACAGCAGCTTTAGGTTTCACTTGCCACAAAAGGCTTGGCTTCCTTTTTCTTTCAGTCTAATTACAGCACAGTACACCTGTCCTCTGCAAACACGACATATGTCACCGCATTACCCAGTGTCTGTCGGCATCTTTACCAGTCCTATGTTCTCCAACTACATCTAGTTAACTGTGTTAAGTTTTGTTACAGTTTGAAGTCTTCTAACTGGCCATACCCAGGCCCAGAATCGTCAAAGTGTGAATGTGTATTCACAAAAACTCAGATCAGTGCTCAGAGAGAATTAAGAATTACCCTGACATGAGTAGGATTATTTTAAGTAGTTTTAAAAGTACACCTCGTACAAGAAATATGATATATACACAGTTGGGTTTTTTATTTTTAATGAATTTATTTGTGCATTCCATCAATGTATTTACTGGTGGTTTACATGGAGATAATGCTGTAGCACCCCGTCTAAAATGTATTACAAAAAAACGGTGTGTATGTGGATTCTCTCGACTAGCAGCCTCCCAAGAAGTGTTGTCCTGATGCTTCAGAAGAGAATTCAAGTAAGATGAAATGTAGAAGGGCATTCATGGGGGATGAGGAGGAAGAAAACCTGTTTGGTTCAGTTGTTTAAGACATAACCATGGCCTGGAATTCTGTAGAGAAAATGAAAACTTGGAATGAGTTATTAGTTCTCAAGACTGAAAAAACAGACATTGATATGATTTGATAAACTTTCTTTTTAGCAGAACTAATTCCTGAAAATTGCAATTAAATCTTTATGGGGGAAAAAGGACATGGAATTGCCTGATGTGATAGGGCTGTAAGCTGGTCCAGTCCTTGTATCCTTGAACACCCCATACATCTTATCTCGCAATGCACAGTTACTAATGTGCAGTTTGCTGCTTTAGTTTGTGGCAACAACTGTGTTCTGGGGTGATGTCTCAGTTTCATCTTCCAAGCCATAAAAATCCCCCAAAACAGGACCGTCCATTCATTTTGGACACAGACATAACACATTGTCCAAAAGACACACTCACCGTCTGCTCCGATCTTGCCATCACCGTCTCCATCGGCAACACTGAGGAAGGCCTTGGTCTCCTTCTCAGTTAGTGCTCGTGCTCCAGGTGAGAACTTCTGCAGGAAACACCTGCCAGAAACATGCAATTAGCTACTGCTTTTATGCCATAATGCCCCTAACCTCTAAATAAATGAGTATGGAGACCTTCAACTGAAGTGGCTTTTGGGAGGTATGCAATAGTTTAGACAAATGGTAGTTTTAATATTGGTTTACTTTAAAAGCATTAAACAGTTTAAAGACTATAGAATTGTAAGTATCCTAGTGAAATATTACTTTGGCATGTTTCCTTCTCTCCTATATTATTTGAATTACTATAGGAAATTATATTTTGAAGGATCTCTATCTAAAACAAAAATAGTGTTTTGCTAATGCAAAAGCAGAGCAATATGACCCCAAACAGCTGTGTTTATCGGCACTGTTTGGGTACACTGCACCCTGAAATATGAAAATGAGTTCACAGTGGCAGTTCAAAACAGATCCAATGGCTTAACACATTGAGATACTGGGGAAGATAAAACTTACTTCAGCTCTCTCTCCTCAATGAAGCCGTCTCCATCATTGTCAATGATGCCGAAGACGTTCTTCACCTCCTGGGCACTCTTCTTGGTCAGACCACATAGCTGGAAAAACTTCTTGCAGTTGAAAGAATCTGGGGCTGCGATGGAGAAAATACAGAATAAGCTAGTCCATATAGCCTTGTCGGGAAAACACAGACATCCAAAATACTTTTTGTACAACACGTTAATCTCCAAACGTCCATTCCCCGATTGTGTTCGAAGTTGTTGTATTTCTGTTCCTGCGACATTTCCATTCATAAACACTTTAAGGTTTGGTGTGTCATTGTCTACTCTTTCTTTTGGTGAAAGATGCACCAATTAAATTCTAAAATCTAGTTAAGGGAACAATAACGATGTAAGTGGAAGACGATACCTTGGCAGTCCTTGATGGCACTGTCGATAGCATCAGCGGAGAGGATAGATGAGATAGACATTGTCCTGTTAGAGAAACAACCAGTGTAAATAATTCAGGCTTTTTTTCATGCCTAGCAGTAACCATAACCGAACATTAAATCAACTTATCTAGAAAAACGATTGGAGATGGACGTCTTGCAACCATCAAAACGACATCTTGACTGCAGAATAATCTGACTTAAGTAATAAATAGGCTGTGTGAATTCAGAAACGTTAACACAGAAGCATCGTTTTTGTAGCCTACAGATTTTGTTTAACGCGTCAAGCTTCTTAAATGAGAGTATTCACCCAGAGTTGTCCGATGCAGCTTACACAAATTGTCTCAAAACAAGCAAATCTGAAAAGTTGCGCTATACAGAACGTCAGGCGGATCAGAACAGTAGAATTACAAAAATGCAAAAACTCTTGTCCCTCGCAAGCTCATTCTGGAAACCGATGGCAGAAACGCATCCTAGGGGCAGCCAACTAGACCTGCGGACAGTCAAACGACAAGTGTGGATCCTACACACAAGCCCACTTACCCCCTTTGAAGTTTTCGCCGTAGGTGATCGAACAGAGAAGTAAGGCTATGTGGTGACTGTCTGCCAAGAAGGATTTATATAGGTCTGATTGTAGTGACAATAGGCAATTCTTAGGTTACCTGTCTGCGTATCAAATTCAAAAGGCTCAGCTCAAATTTCTTACCTAACTAATTAACCTTTACTATTTATAACCGCCTGAGCTGAGTATGGATGGGCAAGCCCTCAGACATCTGTAATGCACAAATGGCAAATTAACCAATATGCTCTGTCTCAGCAATGCTCCCTGTCCAATCCCAAAAGGCTGTTTGGGATTCTCTCTTTCTCTCTCTCTCTCTCTCTTTCTGTGTGTGTGTGTGTGTGTGTGTGTGTGTCAGCAAGTAAAATACCCTTTATAAATCAATATAATCCAGGGTGCTCTAACACAGATATTCCTCTTTACTTGGCTTCTGACCATTTTTCTTTGATATTAATTCATATTACAGAGTTGGTTGGTGACAGACCTGTGGTCGATTACTTATTTCTATAAGTTCAGCACTAAGTCAGATGCCATATATTCACAAGTCTCCTGCAAACTTAAAAAGTATACAAAACAGGCTACAATCCCATATTATCATTCTCAGTATTTCACTGCACCCAGTTTAGTCAGATGGAGTCAATTTATCTCCTGATCTTATGCAAGTCCAATATACTTTGTCGATGGCCACATACGTGTATACTGTATGTTGATCACAGAATGTCATGGCAGTTCAACCTTCTCATCTGGTCCTAAATGGGAGTGCACTGCAAACAGTAGGCTATCATTTCTACAGGATGCTGCTGATTCAGGGATGCCAGGTCACCTTCTTTCGTCAAGTGCTGCCTGATGTAATCTGCGCGGCAAACTCCCACTGACAGTATAGAGTGGAGTAGAGCACTTGCAACAGTATAGTGGCAGTTCCGAATGGTCTTTAGCAAACCCACTCGATTCAGGAGTTAATTCCATGTTAACTGACTACATTTCTGTGTGAGACAATGATATCATCTGAGAGTGGGCGCTAATGCAGCAGATTAGAATGAATGCTTGTTGTATCTCTTTTAGCATTGTGCTGTATGCATTGCAGTAGGATAGTGTTGACAACATGGTGACATTCCTCAGAGATGGTGAATACAGTCATGCATGCACAGCACTTCTGGAGGGCTTATAGAAATGCCCTTGTAGCTGCCCCCACTGTTAGGTGATACAGCACAGGGACACCTGCCACCCAACGCCAGACATCTCAAGTGCTCATTCATCAAACTCTTCTAAACAGTCATTAGAGCTCTCCCAATCAACCCCTCCCTTTAGTACCACCATGCTATTTCCTTACATGAGAATTAAAGTCTAGCTCCTGACATGAGCTGTATCTTACTGTGGAACTCCCTTCTCTCAACTATCTCTCAGCTATCTCCTTTTATTTTAAATTATAATGTCTAGGCTTATAAATTGTGAAAGCATTGTATTCGTTAGTTAGTTGCATTACATATATTTTTAAAGAAGAATCTATTGAGGAACAATGCAGGATGCAGGAAAGATGTGTAGAAAAATAAAAGTGAGCCGTCTCTAAGGTTCCTCAGCAGAGCCTCTTTCTTGCAAGATTTAATTTATGTCCTTACCTGACGGATAAAGTGATATCACATTATATTATACTGTACATTTGATTTACAGTATATATATAGCAATATACACATGGCTAATGCAGGGAATGTTTTGAGATATTTTCACACACACACACACACACACACACACACACACTTATATTATGTGTAGGCATATATACACCATAAAATCAGTGTTCATGTGTATCATATTCACTTCAGTAGACACTGTAAACACACTATACAGTGTATGCACACATTTTAATTGCTTTCATTCAATTTGGACATTTGGCATTTGGCATTTGGACACACAAATGATTCTACTCAATGCCAATGAGAAAGATTATGTTGACTTCAAGGAAGCATATCCATACAACTGGTCATATTGAAGTGTGCATATCAGGCAAAATATTTGTATCTTATTTTTTGCTGTTTTATTTTTTCACTATTACTAGTAAGTGGGCTCTCAGTGTAAGAAACTCACCCAATAATGCAATTAAAAGTAATACAAAAGGCCAAGTATTTAATATAATTTTATCCAAAGTGACTTTTACAGTAATGGCATTGGCCAGGAATCTGCTTGCAAAAACGCAGAGCTAACCACTGTAACACAAATACGCACAATGCACACAATGACAGCAATAATTAATTAGGGACAGGCAAACAGACACTGTAAAAAAATCTTTTCCTGGTGTTAAGACAGGCTGCATGCCTCAAAGTATGTGTGGTGTAATGTACATTGTAGGGTGGATAAGATATGCTACATATGTCTTACTAAAGATTCAAGGCAAATGTTGTGGTTCTGCAAATGTGACCTTAAAATAGGTCAAATTGGACACCTGTGGATCAGTATTAGAGCTATAGTATCCTAGTAATAGCCATGTGTTGTTGTCTCATTTGAATTAAAAACAAGTCTTTACACCTTTTGTTGTAAGCTACCATATACATTTACAGCATTTACAGCAACGTAAAGCAACATGAATCTAACATAACTGTTTGGTTTTGAAAAATTTAAATGTAAGTACTTTTACATGATGGACTTTTCTTTTGCAATGCAACCCTAAATAAATAAAAGCCATGACCTAATGTATATGCATACATATCGCATTTTTTTTCATATTGCAACATTTCAATTATTATTATTATTCTTTTTAGTTCATTGTACATTGACTGACAAGTACCCATAGAGAGGGCATATGATTCTAGCAGCATGGTTCTGGAAGATGTAGTGTTTAGGTGGTTGTGGAGGGCCAAAGGTTTGCCTTAGTGGCGTGCAGTATGAGTGCACAATTTATTTATTTTTTTAAACGAGTGAACAACTTTGTAAAGCCAGCATGCGATTTAGTAAAACGAACGCACGCGGGAAATAAGTCCGCAGCTTGGTTTCCGGTAGCATTCCGGCAGAACTCGTTGCACAGCAGCTGGGAGATTGGTCCAATGTGACAGCTGGCTTTCGCCCTCATAATGTTATGAAATAAATGAAATAAACTCTGATAAACATTTTGACATCTCTATTCCCCAAGCTCTAAAATACAACAACGTAAGGCGGCTTTGAAATTGGGGACCTTTTGCCTTTTGGATGACGTAATTGTATGCTTATTAGTAAAAACATAAGCCTATTACATACATACATACATACATACATACATACATACATACATGCATACATAGCAGGCCTACATACATACGTGATGTATAGGCCTATATATATATATATATATATATATATATATATAGAGAGAGAGAGAGAGAGAGAGAGAGATGCTTAGGGGCGTTCAGTAACGACTGACAGCGGCTGTCTAAGTAGTCAAGATTTAAAGATATTTCAGAACAGGCCTACCTACATTAACAAACAAAAGCTAATTGAAGGGTCTATTATTACAAGTGGATAAATCTTTTGTTGGGGCACTGGCCCATCTACCCATTTGGACAAGCTGCAATTATATGCACAGTGCCTTGCAAACCTGCTCCACACCCTGCTAAATCAGTCATTACACTGATGTGGCAGAATACTCGGAATTATCACTGGGAAACCTTAGAGGTGAGAACAGGACGTGAGCTGACATCAGATCCACAGGTGCATCTTACCATTATTGGTGATGTCATGGGCTACTGTGATAGGCCGGGGTCCTAAGGGCTTACTGAGGATTTCTTTGTTCATGTTAATTTGCACCATAAACTTAAAGCAACACCTTTTTAAACCTTAAAATAATGCTTCCAAAATCGTTTCAGTGGTGCATCAACTCGTAACAGGGTGAACGGCACTTCTGCATTCGCTTTGCGGCCCTCTATCGGCTATAACCGCACTATGTAAGTTTGCCAGATCGGGTAGCGGATCTGTAGTTCGATGGAATGAGACATAAGAAACTACAAATTTGACTTACATGATGTCGCAATACATCATACGTTCATAAAATCATGCAACATATTCTACCTTGTCTGTGGACATCGTTATTTGCAAAGCCGGAGCTGGATAAACAAATAGCGTGCGTGCGACAAAGGAAAAGTTCTTTGGTGTTGCTTTAATATACATTTGCAACATAAACTCTCAAATAGTATGCTATATCCAGATCTGAGGTAGCCTACAGTATATTTTTATGCATAAGACGTTTGCGATAGCCGAGGGCAACTGTTTTTGATTACATTGTAAACAGCCTATTAGTATGTAATAACCTATGGTAAGCTGCGCATACAGAATCTATCCCGGAATCTTAATTTCTCAACTAGACCTGTTTTCCATAGGTCCTCGTTTCATTATTTATGTAGTATATGTTTTTGCATAAGCAAATCTAGTAACCTATACTACCATTTTAAGTATCCTAACTGGCAACAAAATGTAAACCTTGACGGATCTGTTTAAGACGGTGCGTGGCAGCATGGAATAGTCAATTGCCTTAAATGACTTAACACTCAAGTGCAGATTCTACGCCATCTAGTGGCGTAAAATACCAATGCATATACAGTTGTGGACTTCATGCACTTGACCTACCCAAAATGCGTTTCCCATTTTACGCATAGGCCTATCTAGTAGGCTAGTCTACACAACCGCTAATGAAAGCAAACCAAGACATGCTATTGCAAAAGAATATTTATTCTTTTCTTATCGTTCTTTCTCGAAAAGTGCATTGAAGATTTTACAGTTAGCAAAATTCATATTTAAGACATGAGACGCAAGGCCTGTTCTGATTCTGAACAGGCCTACCTACAAAAGCTAATTGAAGGGTCTATTATTACAAGTGGATAAATCTTTTGGTGGGGCACTGGCCCATCTACCCATTTGGACAAGCTGCAATTATATGCACAGTGCCTTGCAAACCTGCTCCACCCCCTGCTAAATCAGTCATTACACTGATGTGGCAGAATACTCGGAATTATCACTGGGAAACCTTAGAGGTGAGAACAGGACGTGAGCTGACATCAGATCCACAGGTGCATCTTACCATTATTGGTGATGTCATGGGCTACTGTGATAGGCCGGGGTCCTAAGGGCTTACTGAGGATTTCTTTGTTCATGTTAATTTGCACCATAAACTTAAAGCAACACCTTTTTAAACCTTAAAATAATGCTTCCAAAATCGTTTCAGTGGTGCATCAACTCGTAACAGGGTGAACGGCACTTCTGCATTCGCTTTGCGGCCCTCTATCGGCTATAACCGCACTATGTAAGTTTGCCAGATCGGGTAGCGGATCTGTAGTTCGATGGAATGAGACATAAGAAACTACAAATTTGACTTGCATGATGTCGCAATACATCATACGTTCATAAAATCATGCAACATATTCTACCTTGTCTGTGGACATCGTTATTGGCAAAGCCGGAGCTGGATAAACAAATAGCGTGCGTGCGACAAAGGAAAAGTTCTTTGGTGTTGCTTTAATATACATTTGCAACATAAACTCTCAAATAGTATGCTATATCCAGATCTGAGGTAGCCTACAGTATATTTTTATGCATAAGACGTTTGCGATAGCCGAGGGCAACTGTTTTTGATTACATTGTAAACAGCCTATTAGTATGTAATAACCTATGGTAAGCTGCGCATACAGAATCTATCCCGGAATCTTAATTTCTCAACTAGACCTGTTTTCCATAGGTCCTCGTTTCATTATTTATGTAGTATATGTTTTTGCATAAGCAAATCTAGTAACCTATACTACCATTTTAAGTATCCTAACTGGCAACAAAATGTAAACCTTGACGGATCTATTTAAGACGGTGCGTGGCAGCATGGAATAGTCAATTGCCTTAAATGACTTAACACTCAAGTGCAGATTCTACGCCATCTAGTGGCGTAAAATACCAATGCATATACAGTTGTGGACTTCATGCACTTGACCTACCCAAAATGCGTTTCCCATTTTACGCATAGGCCTATCTAGTAGGCTAGTCTACACAACCGTTAATGAAAGCAAACCAAGACATGCTATTGCAAAAGAATATTTATTCTTTTCTTATCGTTCTTTCTCGAAAAGTGCATTGAAGATTTTACAGTTAGCAAAATTCATATTTAAGACATGAGACGCAAGGCCTGTTCTGATTCTGAACAGGCCTACCTACAAAAGCTAATTGAAGGGTCTATTATTACAAGTGGATACATCTTTTGGTGGGGCACTGGCCCATCTACCCATTTGGACAAGCTGCAATTATATGCACAGTGCCTTGCAAACCTGCTCGACCCCCTGCTAAATCAGTCATACACTGATGTTGCAGAATACTCGGAATTATCACTGGGAAACCTTAGAGGTGAGAACAGGACGTGAGCTGACATCAGATCCACAGGTGCATTTACCATTATTGGTGATGTCATGGGCTACTGTGATAGGCCGGGGTCCTATGGGCTTACTGAGGATTTCTTTGTTCATGTTAATTTGCACCATAAACTTAAAGCAACAACTTTTTAAACCTTAAAATAATGCTTCCAAAATCGTTTCAGTGGTTCATCAACTCGTAACAGGGTGAACGGCGGATCTGTAGTTCGATGGAATGAGACATAAGAAACTACAAATTTACTTGCATGATGTCGCAATAAATCATACTTTCATAAAATCATGCAACATATTCTACCTTGTCTGTGGACATCGTTATTTGCAAAGCCGGAGCTAGATAAACAAATAGCGGGCGTGCGACAAAGGAAAAGTTCTTTGGTGTTGCTTTAATATACATTTGCAACATAAACTCTCAAATAGGCTATGCTATATCCAGATCTGAGGTAGCCTACAGTATATTTTTTTGCATAAGACGTCTGCGATAGCCGAGGGCAACTGTTTTTGATTACATTGTAAACAGCCTATTAGCAGTGATGGGCAGTAGCGCCGCTGCTTTATGAATTAAGTAACTTTCCTGTAGTGACGTTATTTTTGTTGATCAAGTAGCGACGTAGCGTCCACAAACGCTACAAAATCCAGGACATAACTAAGAAATAAAATCAGGTTTGCTATTTTTAAACAACAATCAGAGTGAACAATCAATCAGAGTTGTTGGTTGGACATGTTCATGCGCGAGCTTCTTAGTGATGTAGTACTCGAGTCCGGTCTCGGACCAATTTCTGCTTTCTCGGTCTCGTCTCGGACTCGTTCCTTCAAAGACTCGGTCTTGACTCGGTCTCGGACCACAGTGGGAGGAGAAGGACTCGTAATTTCAGACCGAGTCCTCGAGACCAACGCATTTTTTATGTTCATATAAAAAAACAGACAACACATAACAACAATAATAATAAAATGCAATATTGATTGCATTTTTTGAAAATGACATCCCATGGTGCAATGCAAAGATACTGCCGTCAGAGCCGTTTATTTATCTCTATGGCTCTGCTGCCGGTGAGTGTCTGTAGGTCAGCATAGTCCATATTAAGACGTTAAGACTGCTCCTCTAAACAATTCCCAATCTAGCTTAGTCTGTAGGCCTAACTGTTGATTATTAACTGGGGTGATATTAAATTATGAATATTAAAACTGACATTTTTTTATGGTCTTGGTCTCGACTCGGTCTCGACTCCTAAAGGACTCGGTCTCGACTCGGACTTGCTTCCTCAAAGATTCGGTCTTGACTCGGACTCGACTGTATTTGAAAACCAACAGACTCGGTCTCGACCCTTCAAAGACTCGGTCTTGACTCGGACTCGGCATAGGCAGTCTCGTCCCCATCACTAGAGCTTCTACTCTGCCTCTCCTGTATGTATCTATCGAAACATGCGCATGCGTACGGCAGTGCAACTCGCAGAATGACACACACAGACACACATACACAGGAAGGATGGAGAAGACAGGAGGAGAGCGAGAAGATCAGCCAACTGACTCTACCACACCGTGGCCTTATCTTCAGAGATATTAAGGTTTTGCACCTACGTCATAATGTCATGTGACCGTTTGTTTACAACTAGAGTGGTAGGCAAGAATGGTAGGCAAGGCACTGCAGAGAGTGGTAGGCAAGCCTACAACAGTCGGGTTGCATAGGCTACACATAGTTACAAATAGCTTCAAAATTTAAATTTTAATATCAAATATTGACCGGGATGCCGACCACTTGTGTAGGCCCTAACAGTTGGTTTTACAATAAGAAGCAAAAAGGCGACTAACGACCGTTTAGCCTACCTATCCTCTGGTTGTGGAGGATGATCGTTAGCAGCTGTGAAGTCTTTTATTCTCAAGATAGCCTAATGGTGTAGCCTACTGTCTACGAAGACGTAGGCTAAAATACAACTATCTACAGTCATCCAAAAATGAATTGCCAGAGACAGGCTATGAAGGGAAAAAGTGCAGCATTTTAAACATGGCAAGATTATTTTTACCGGAACAGTTTGTTCTAATTTGTCTCGTGAAATTCGTGCTTGTGGACATCAATCACCTATCTTCTGTCCTTCTAATTCAAGTTATCATGTGTGTCATTTGATTATATAATCACAACAAATGCTAATACATGAAAACAGAATAGGCTTTTGTGCTATAGGCTAACGTTACAGGTCACAGGCTAACTCCCGTATGTCAAAATAAACTGATTTGATCCTAATAGTTTAGCGATCACACACAACAACTTAACACAGCAACCTCAAACACCACTGTTGAACCTAGGCTACTGCTTCAGTCATGTAAGAAATAAGCAGTTTATGAATTATCTTTACCCGTTTAATCAAGTCCACATGACCAAAATAACAACATATTTAAAGGCTGAGCTAGCATAACAGCCTAATATAGGCGATGCTGCAATGGATAACTAATAAAAAGTTTCACACAATTAATGAACTTTATCACTCACATTCTGAGTTTTTCTGGGTGGTTATATATCCATGCAGATCGTCTTGGAATAAGCCATCGCTGTTATATGATATAATATGTTACAGGATTCATGACTAACGCCATTAATGTTATGATGCTGACTGACGCTGGCTATAACAGTAGCTTCTAGGCTACCGTTTTAAAGTCTGCTGAGTCTACTGCCTACCAAAACCTGTCGCTGTTCAGTTGAAGTTAAATGATCAAATATTGTTTGATTTTGTGTCAGCTTTCAGAAGGAAGACATGTTCCTTTCTGGTCAAATTTCACAGCTTCTAAGAAAGGCTATCGTCTTCGTGTAAACCGAGTTTTGAACAGAGAAAAAAAGTTAGGCTACCATTAGGCTACATGCAGGTTCTCCGATACAGATCAATGCACCAAATCAGGGCGATTTTAGCGAAACAACGTTCCTGTGACAGGCTATCAAATATTGAACAATGGGATAACGTTTCATCATCACCTTTATTGATGCCTGAAATGTTGACATTGCTGAAATACAGAGATGTAGCCTACTGAGAGGCAGCTGCAGACAACGATGTTCAATGGGTTCAACTTGTCCCTTGCCTACCAGCTGGATGTAAACAAAGCTATAGAACCTAGAATACGTCACATGAAAAACGTTAATAGGGAGGGGAAGTGAAAACCAGCGCCCCAAGTGGTTGTGTTCCTATCGAAGAGCAACTCCAATGTTAAGTCCCATAGACCTATTTTTTTTTTTAAATATTGTGAAGCCAAATCAGCGATGTTATCCACCAAAAATATTTTTCAGTGTCTATACAGTAATAATCTTCTAACTGTGAAAATGTCAGACACTATTTTGCCTTATTTAAAAAAAATCGAAATTGCTTCTTTTGTTTCATAAACGAACTACAAAAGAAGTCACGTGACTTTACCCTTCGACGTTACTCACGGTAGCATGGTTTGTTTATTAGCCTGGTTAGCATTGACACTTAACATTTACTGTCAGCTCTTCATGTGAGTAGAAGCACAACACCAGTTATCCAGACATAAAGGTTATCACCACGCGGTTTACATCACGTTCCGTTATTACAAAAATATGTTAAGCCAGTTAAGCAAATTGCCGTATTGATCAGTTAAACGCTGTTTGCAGTTTGCGCTGTCAAACTCCAAGGATCTACACCTACCATTGTTGCGGTATTGTACAGACCTCCTAAACCATCAAGTGTGTTTTTTTCTGAACTTTCAACTGCCCTCACTGAACTTAATGCAATGTCTCCTAACATTATTTTGGTGGGTGATTTTAATTTACACCTGGATAATTCTACTAAAACATGCACAAAATACTTTATGGACATGCTTGATTGCTTTGACATCACTCAATACATTGACTTTCCAACTCACAACAAAGGCCATATTTTAGATCTGGTCTGTTGTTCTGGTATAACACCTACCAATTTCAGTACTGCTGAATTACCCATATCAGACCACAAAGTTGTGCTATTTGACACCTATCTGTCCAGGAAATCCAAAGTTCAGCGTGTCATGTCATATCGTAACATAAAAAAGGTAGTGCCAGAGGAACTTACTTCACTAGTTACCTCCTATCCTTGCCCTTCTCCTAATGCTTCAGTAGTGGATCTGGTTGGCAATTACAACAACTGCATGTCTGCAGCACTCAACAGTCTTGCCCCCTTAAAGACACGGACCGTTTCGTTTGTGCACTCCGCACCTTGGTTCACTCCTGAACTACGCCAAATGAAGTCAATGGGTCGGCGCCTAGAGCGACTATCAAAAAAGACTGGTCTTGCTGTCCACCAAGGGATGTACTCGGAGCACATTCTTCAGTACAAAAAAGCACTCTCTGCTGCAAAGAGCGCATACTATGCAAGGATCATCAATGAGGGAGAAGGAAACACCAGGGCTCTCTTTTCCACTGTGAATGGCCTCCTCAAGCCACCTGATAGTACCATCTATCAGAATGCATCTGTTGAACGCTGCTCAGCCTTCTTGAACTTTTTTCACACAAAAATTGAGGCAATCCATCAACAATTGGAGTGTTCAATTACTAAGCTGAAACAACCATGCTCCTTGATTGAGTTGGGCTCACCTACTATAAATGCACTCAGTGAATTCAGTCTCCCTGCTGAAAGTTACATCTCTGGTCTCATCACCAAGTGCAACTCCTCCACCTGTCAGTTGGACCCTGTTCCGACAAGCCTGGTCAAGATGTGCCTACCATCCATCATCTCAATGATAACATCAATAATTAACACCTCGCTCATCACTGGTCAAATCCCTCCTTCATTGAAGACTGCTATTGTCAAACCAACCCTGAAAAAACCTGGGCTGAACCATGATGACCTCAACAACTACCGACCCATCTCCAATTTACCATTCATTTCAAAAATTATGGAGAGGGTGGTGGCATCTCAACTCCAGGATCATTTGAAGGACAATGATCTTTTTGAGCCATTTCAGTCTGGATTTCGACCAAAGCACAGCACAGAGACTGCCTTGGTGAAGGTAACAAATGACCTCCTCTGCACAGCTGATGCTGGACTCATTTCCATCCTAATCCTCCTTGACCTGAGTGCAGCTTTTGACACCATATCCCATCAGCTGCTTCTGGAGCGTCTTACCAGCATTGGAGTGCAGGGCAGTGTTCATCAATGGTTCACCTCCTATCTCTCTGGCAGGACACAGCTTGTCCAGATTTTGGACCACAAGTCGGAGAGTGCTGCTGTCACAAAGGGAGTGCCACAGGGGTCTGTTCTGGGGCCCCTGCTCTTCATCATCTACCTCCTCCCACTGGGAAATATCCTGAGGCAACATGGTGTTCAGTTTCACTGCTATGCTGATGACACCCAGCTTTATATGTCCACCAAACCGACTGCCTCCCTTCCTCCTGCTGCGATGACTGCCTGTCTGCATGATATAAATCTGTGGATGACTAACAACTACCTGAAACTGAACAGTAACAAGACTGAATTACTTGTTGTTGGCTCAAAAACAACGCTGGCAAAGATGGAAAACAGACTCTCCCTATCTATAGATGGCTCCAACATTGCCTGCTCCACCAAGGTGAAGAGTCTTGGCGTTATACTAGACAGCACACTTTCATTCACTGCCCATATTAACAGTGTGTCTCGCAGCGCCTTTTTCCATCTGCGCAACATCGCAAGACTGCGCCCCTCCCTCAGTCAGCAGAGTGCAGAAGTACTTGTAAACGCCTATGTTACATCCCGCATTGATTACTGCAATTCCATCTTCTCTGGCATTCCACAGAAATCACTCCACCACCTACAAATAATCCAGAACTCTGCAGCCAGGATAGTAACAGGCACAAAGTCCACAGGCCACATAACACCTGTACTGTTGCAGCTACACTGGTTACCAGTTACCCAGAGAGTCCAGTTTAAGATCTTACTGTTGACATATAAGGCCCTGCATAACCTTGCTCCCAATTATATAACCGACCTATTAGAGAGCTATACCCCTTCCCGCTCACTGTGATCCTCATCAGCTGGTCTGCTCAAGGTGCCCAAGATGAACCTCAGCACCATGGGAGAGAGAGCGTTCTCCCACACAGCCCCAAAGCTATGGAACTCACTTCCAAACAACATCAGGCAGTGTGAATCCACTGCCCAGTTTAAAAAGGAACTGAAAACGTATCTCTTCAGACTAGCCTATGGACTGTGATATGGCTAAATGGACTATATATATATTTTTCTCCTTTTTTGATATATATATATATATTATTTTTTTTCTCTCTCTCTTCTATTTGTTTTATCTGTAAAGCGACCTTGGGTGTCCTGAAAGGCGCTCTTTAAATAAAATGTATTATTATTATTATTATTATTTAAAGATTAAGCGCCCAAACCTGTGACGTCACATGCAACTGTAGTCCATTATCACCATGTTAAGACAAGAACTCAAAACAATTCAACTAATCCTAAAAATAAGGTATGACCACTTGAAGCAATAGAGGTGACCCCAGTGCCTAACATATGGAAGGCATTAAATTAAGATCCCAATGTGCACCGAGATATATTTTTTCTAAAAAAAATCCAATCCACTCTGCTAAACTCTAGGAACGCAACCACTAGATGGCGATGAGATTACTTTCCCTGAGACTTGTTGAATTCTCAGATAAAAAGTACGTGTTCAGATGTCTGCTTTGTAATCCGAAAACCAAACTGTTGTCGACGTCCAAGACATCGAACACCAACCTAAGAACTCACATTCAGGTGAATCACTAATTTCCCTCCTGCCAGTGGCGCAGAAAGTGGGCATGCGCTATATGCGGCGCACACTTATACAAAGACTTTACTTATGTGTTATCCTAAGTTAGCCATTTATATATAGGCCTACAGTATGTAAGTTAGCAGCTAGCAGCTAACATAACCAAATTGCTTGAAAAATAGCTTGTGTAGCAACGTTAACGTTACCGTTAATGTTAACCTTAATATAACGTTACTATCTCCAAAAAGTTAGCCTACACCGGATTAGTCTACCAAATATCATATCATATCATATATCATCACATAAATTGTGGCATACGGATTTTACACAAGTTCAACATACCTTCGCGCTTTCACTGCCGGCTTGTCGCTTGACGTGGAGGACCAACGGTTGCAATCAAAGATTCTAGAACACTGTTCCACAATGGCAGGGGTACAAGACTGTCTTCATGTCTTTGCTATTGTCAATCCAACTGGTAGACTAAATTATAATGACCAATGACTGGGTTAAAATTACCCAGGCACTGGATGCATTACATGACTTTTTGCGCTCTCAGCCACTAACCCAGCACCTGGGTCTTAACAGTAACCCAGCATGGGTTATGATAACCCAATAAAAAGTAAAAATGTCATTAACCCAGTGCTTTAGTTAAAATAATAACCCAGCACTTTTAAGAGTGTGGCTACCATGCTCATAGCCTACTGCACTTTTAATGGCAAACTGCAAACAGAAATGCCCCACTAGCAACAACTCATTACATGATTCCATTTCCTAACAATGAAGACTCCTTGTACAGTAATAACTTAATATTGTGCTGTCAATGTGGCGCAAACAAAGGCTAGAGTTGAATCAGCCTTATCCTTTGTGAGCAACAGCTGGCAAAAGGACGTTATGAGAACCGTTTAGACTCTCTTAAAGTGACTGCGACATTTAACAATACTTCAAGTTCAAATCGGCAGAATTTCTTAAAAAATAATAATATGTAATACATTATTGGCCTTTTGTTTTACTTTAGTTGTTCTTGTTTTTTTTTTGTTTTTTTTTTGGGGGGGGGGGCGCCAATTTGTTGTTGCATACCCTTCAAAAAATGGGTAGCTGCGCCCCTGCCTCCTGCAGTATGCAAATGCACTTTAGCCAAGTGTTGTATGTAGGCTAAATTAGTAAAACGAAAGCTACCCAGCTAACTAGCAAGCAGTGTGTGGTGGGTTCATTTAGGGGAGACTGAGGACAGTTGCAACACTTTTTGCATTTGGCTCTGTTACTCAGAGACGGTTTGGATTAGACAAACCAATTTTTTATACAATACACTTATGTCTGTTAATAGTCTAAACCATTTAAAGATAATTACAGAATCTACATTTTTCACAATTTGCATTTGAATGTAAGGAGTCAGATGTTGCAACTGACCCCGGGCCTGGGGACAGTTGCAACATTGTTTGGGGATGGTTGCAACATGTTAAAAATACAATATATTACAATATATGTCAGTGCAGCAAAATGAATTTTTGTATGTAAATACAAGTTATGTAAGTTATAATAATATTACAGTGTTTTTTATTCACCAGCTTTGATTAGATGACAATTATAGATTTGTCTAGATGAGTAGGCCTTATGTGCAGATGTCAAATATTGAAATTGATATAAAATACAGTAGGACTTTAGTGACATAGGAAGAATGGAACAATTTTTGAGGCAATTCACTTTTATTTAGACTATTGTCATGTAAAACATGTTTTTAAAAATATATATTTTATATTATCGTATTTATGCATTGTACGGGACTGTACGGGGACCCTTTCCTGTACCCTTTCCTGTCAGCCATGATAAAACCTCATGCTAGCTAAACAAGGGGACCTTGCACATGCTAACCATAGTAGCTTAAAGTTAACATATCACTCATTTAAATCATATAAGTTTGAGCTGAATCACAAAAACAGTGACAGCAGTTTAACAGAAACAAAGCTCAAGAAAATAAATACTTTCATACCTAAAAAACAGTTTTTTTTACAATAAATCCTGGAGCAGTTCAGGAATCTCCTTGCTTTTTCTCTGCTAGGGGGGGGGGCATCCAACTGAGCATATGCAGTGTGAGTGTCATCACTCTACCTTGTTTCTGATTGGAGAAAATTGACATGTTGCAACCTTCCCCTGTTGCAACTGTCCCCGGTCTCCCCTACTATTGTCCCAGTGATCACTCTCTGAGCCATGCTTATTAATCATGGCGTTAGATGTAACGTTAGTTATTATGTTTTTTTGTAAACAGTTTCATTTGGTACTTGAATCGACTTGTTTAATTGAGGTCTGAAGAAGTTTTCTCTAAGGGAGGCCCTGAAGAAATAAGATGCCTTTTATAGGGTTTTGTTTTCCCTAAAAATGTCCAATGGATGTAAACCCATAGCCATGTCTAGATGTGTAGAACACTACACAGTACCTTTAATTTGGTACTAATAACAGTAGATTGTTTCATAGAGTACTGGGTACTGTACTAGGCCAATAACCTTTTTGTTTTATTTCTAGCAGTAATTACTTCAGTTTTTATTTTATTATGCTGCTCATAAAGCAATGTCTACACTGTGTTAGGTCATTGGCTGATCTTTAATAAATGTTTTAACCAGTGTATCAGACTCATTTTTAATTGATCTGACATTAGGTTGGTACTACGTTAAGTACAGTAGCTTCTGATGTAGTTAAGCTACTTTTAACACATTTGTGTAACTTTGCTATATTTCTATAGGTGGTAGCTTTTGTGTAGTGAAGCTTAATTTATTGTTGAGTAACTGATAGCTTAGCTCACTACACTGGACAAGTAGCTTGCCCAACACTGCCTATTAGTATATATGTAATAACCTTATGGTAAGCTGCGCATACAGAATCTATCCCGGAATCTTAATTTCTCAATTAGACCTGTTTTCCATAGGTCCTCGTTTCATTATTTATGTAGTATATGTTTTTGCATAACCAAATCTAGTAATCTACACTACCATTTTAAGTATCCTAACTGGCAACAAAATGTAAACCTTGACGGATCTGTTTAAGACGGTGCGTGGCAGCATGGAATACTCAATTGCCTTAAATGACTTAACACTCAAGTGCAGATTGTACGCCATCTAGTGGCGTAAAATACCAATGCATATACAGTTGTCTTGGACTTCATGCACTTGACCTCATAGACATAATATACATAGACGCCGCATCGACCGCTGCTCCCTACTAGCGCTGATGAGATTTGGAGCCGCCATCTTGGACCGGTCATCTACTCCACTCAGTGTAATCTGTTTGGCTGGTGCAATGAGCTGTCAGCACACTTAATTAATCATATCTCACTGAATACCGAACAGATTTTCACGCGGTTTTTTTTGCTGCAAAGGTCATACATGTAGCTATGATACAGGCCACATTGTTCGAAAATACAAAATACAACCAATAGTACGGTAATGTTAAATCTTACTTGTGAAAAGTAAATCCCCCGAGTATGGTCCGCCGATTTGAGCAGGAACATGCTGCACAGTGCTGTCATCTTGTGTTTTCTGCTGCAACGCAATGAGGAGTATGACCGGTCCAAGATGGCGGCCGCATTTCTTGTTTCCAGCAGCCAATGCGGCGTCTATGTATATTATGTCTATGCTTGACCTACCCAAAATGCGTTTCCCATTTTACGCATAGGCCTATCTAGTAGGCTACTCTACACAACCGCTAATGAAAGCAAACCAAGACATGCTATTGCAAAAGAATATTTATTCTTTTCTTATCGTTCTTTCTCGAAAAGTGCATTGAAGATTTTACAGTTAGCAAAATTCATATTTAAGACATGAGACGCAACCGACTACATTCGCAATCATCATTTTGGACAATGTGGTGCATGGGAGGAATCTCTCCATAAGCAAATACAAAAATCATGTTTTATTAGTTGAAAATGGGAGGTCTTGGGCAATGTTGTTCCTTCAGGGCAAGATCTGTTGGTCAGTTGCAGTTTAGGCCTTAACCAAAGCGGAGAACTCTGTAACAGGAAACAGGCAACAAAACACAACATATAACTTTGTAATGTTACTTACATTCAAATGATAGGCCTATTGTAATCTATCTTAAACAGACACACATCTTCAACTCTTGCCGACGTCGCCAGTGAACCAAATTGACCAAATCAAAAGAGTATATATAGGCTACTTATACTTAGTGAAACAGGTCGACTTTTTTCTAATACTAGAAACCATATAACAATTTCTGTAGCCTAATACTGTCGTTATTTTAATTTGTAAGAATTGTTATTCTTGCAGTGGTTGTTGATTAAGTAATCGAAAACATACCGTCAATTCCGATCTTGCCATCGCCATCACTGTCGCCAGCTTTCAAAAACTTTTTGGTCTCGCCATCGGTCAGTGCCCTTGCACCCTTGCAGAAGTTTTGAAGGAACAGTCTGTAACAGAGGTTAGGTATCAATATTGTGGCTTTCGATACTCTTTTGTATATTTATTAAAAATGGCAAATTATTTCTTTATTACTACATCTTCCTTACTTCAACTCCTCCTCCTCAATGAAACCACTCTTGTCCTGATCAATGATGGCAAAGGCCTTCTTCAGCTCATCAGCAGATTTGGCTTTCAATCCAACCTTGCCAAAGAAAGTCTTGTGGTCGAATGAGTCAGCAGCTGGAAGATACCATTCAACGGTTAATGCTCTTTCCACATTAAATTACATGGTACTTTTAGGTATATATGTAAAACATTCATGCGTAACGCACGTTACGTTACCTTTGCAGGCGCTCAGGGCTGCAGTGACGTCCGCTTCCTTGACCATGCCGGCTAATGCCATTTTAGCTGTGTGAGAACAGGGACATCAGTGACCTAACTAACATCTTTGTTACTGACAACATGTAGACGGTATAGGCTTTTTGTGGTCACATTTCAAGTTGATTTTCCCCCTGACTGCTATATTGTTTAAATATGTGCCACTCTCTATTGTAGATGAGCTATAAAGGTTTATGGATATTTGACCAAATCTTCACCATTATATATTCACAGTAGTGTAGATTCTATCCAGATATTCCTTTAATAGACATTAAGGGTCCCCAAAAAAGTAGTTCCCAGTGCAGCCTCCATGAAATGATAACAAAATACATCCCTCTGACGGTTTATAGTCCGAGGAAACAGAAGAGGTATAAGGTGAGTGGGGTTCTCAAAAATGTGGGTTTGAGTTTCTTGTTTGATATTTTCTGTGTTCTTTAGGGTCTTGGCACCCCTGTCTATCCCAAATCCCGCTCATTTCTGTCTCAGAATTGTGGAGTGTCCACTCACCTCAGTTTTCTTTGGTGGTAAGGTTGGATGAGAAGACTCGAGCAACTGCAGTGCCCCACTAAGGCTAGCACCGAACCCTTATATACTATCACTCACCTGAAATATGAGGCTTAATGTAATAGACACCAGATGGAGGGGCTTGCTTAAAATGTGTCCCGTAGACAGACTGGGCTATTTTTAGCTTTATAAATTTGCTTAAAAGGTGCGCTTGAGGAAAGTCCTTCATATCGCGCCTTGCTAAGGTTACACACTACTGTTATTAACATTACTAGCGAAATTAATGTTAGTCTGTCAGGGCAACGATTTGTTCAACAGTTCTGTAAAGATGACTAGGTGTCAGACAGCAAAAACGCATTGCCTCTGAATCACTTGTGTATTGTCTTTGGTCAGAGCATACATTTACATAAATTTAACATCTGCAGACCTCTCACTAATTGAAAGGAAACTTCAGAATTCAAAATGTTATTTTAAGTTAAAGGTTATGATGAAGATCAATTTACACAACCTCGTAGGCTATGGTGAATGATGAGCAATGCGCCTTTTAGATTCTCAGTCCACGGATCCCGTGTTCAATGACAGTTCGTGAAAATTGAAACGCCAAAAATGACTATTGATTACATCTACAACGTTCAAACAGACAAACAGGTTTCATGGAATAGGGATATATATTTATGAGATAGGATATCAATCTCTCAAAGGAGTTTTCCTTGGGAGTAATTCTCCCCAATGGCACTAGAGGGCAGCGCTCGATTATTGGACAGAAAGTGTATGCTCCGATTTGATTATGTGGTTTTGTCTTGAATGGTATCTCTAGAAATATGAAACAAAGCCTTTGATACAACTTTATGAAGGTTAATTACATGTAACAGTATTGTATCATCAGAGCAGAGATTGCTTGGGGCACATCTCTTTGGACTTTAATGTGGAAATATCCCCTGACCAAATGCAACCCTTAGGTGGATGACAAAGATATCCTTTGCAAATTTGCTTCAGTGGTCCTTCACTAAGCCATGAGCCATCCTCTGCCTTGCCTGCGTGCCAGATAGAGCATCTACACCTCAAGTCTTCTCTTGCCAGTGGGTTAGAGTAACGGGATTACTAGTTGTAAGGTTGACATGATCATTTCAAACACCCAACACAGAAATGAAGATACACAGAGATAAATAAAGCTATCATCACAAGTCATGTACACCAAAACTGTCATTTATTCCTGGGTTTTCACTCTTCCCCTGGAGTGCAAAATAGATATTACAATTGCACAAACCCTTGTTGAGAACATAAAATACTGTACAACTGAAGAACTACCAGCAATTCATTAGAACAATCTTGCTCAATATTGCTGAACTGTCCAAATGCAACTCATAAATAAGGTATAAAAAATATGCAAATGTTGGAAAAATGGTTGCTTGCAAGGAGTGCTTGTTCCAAAAGAAGCGGATCTTGGTCAGTTGGTATTTAAGCCTTTACCATAACAGCAAACTCTGTAAGGGGAAACAGAAAAAAGAAAAACAACAGTTAGGCTGCTGGAGGTTAAAATCACATATCTTTTAACAATGTAAAAACTCTGCTTAAAATATAGTGGAATATTGTAAACCATTGTACTTAAAATGGCAATATATCATTACATGTATATCATACACATCCTATTTGTGGTGGTCCAATGGCATAGATTTATTAATCTAATTATGTAACCAGAACAGTAAAGATCTAAGATCTTTTTTAGATGTTGAAAAGTTATACCATCAACTCCGATCATGCCATCGCCATCACTATCACCAGCAGCAAGGAAGGTCTTTGTCTCTTTATCGGTGAGGGCTCTGGCACCAGCCTTGAAGTTCTGCAGGAACAGCCTGGGAGAGAGAAAGAGAGCATTTCATGGGTTTCTGAGTGAATATCATTGATGGTTTACTCACACCATCTGGATAAAGGTAGGAGTCTCATAATTTTTACTTGAGCTCTTCTTCCTCAATGAAGCCACTCTTGTCCTGGTCAATGATGTAGAAGGCCTTCTTCACATCATCGGCGGACTTTCCGCTCAGACCAACCTTGGCGAAGAAGCTCTTGTGGTTGAAGGAGTCAGCAGCTGTGTGACGGTATGAGCAGGACAGTTGTCGATATTTTCGCACCTATACATGTCTGACCAGTACTCAGATACACAAGTTGAGCAGACATCTCAAATGTTTTCATGAGTTTAATGTAATACATTCTCTACACAACAGCAGAGAAAAAACTGGCATAGTATGTTGTTATTGCATTACATGAAGCACAAAGAGTGGTTTGAAAACTGGAATATTATTTGGTCATTACAAGAAGCACAAAAAGTGGTCAGTTGACTTACCAGCGCATGCATCAAGTGCAGCAGCAATGTCACCGTCAGCGAGAAGTCCGGCAAAGGCCATTTTTGTTGATCTGGTCAAATGAAAACAACACATAAGAAAACATGGAAGACATTGTTGTGTGGGCAATGTAGTTTTGCTATTTGTCAATGTCAGAGTTCAGATATGGGTCTGGGAGTGAGAGCTCCCATGAATCTTACTGTAGTTCAGTAAAGACTTGAGGTTAAATTATCAATGTTATCCCTTTCATACATTACACACAGTTCAGAAGTGGGAGAGCCAAGCAAGTTGGTCAATATGCCGAGGATATTCATATAACTCAGGGATATATCATCTAGCCCATTAGCAGACACTTTACCCAAAGTCACTAATATGTGAGGTGGGAGATGTTTCACGTGAGCATGTCTTGGCGCTCAACCCATGATGTTATACTCTACTCTGCCAGATGAGCTACAATAAACGACATCCGATTGAATCCCCTTGCAGGATGATGTGTTATAATCTGTAGACAGCTTAATAATGACGCGAAGTAACAATCTAACAATTGTTAAAAGTATCCGAAATAATATCAAATAGCTACTTAACTTGTATATATATATATGTAGCCCCAATGTTGGCCTACCATAAAATGACATCCAAAACAATCAAACAAGCGGCCAGTATACAGACAATAAGAAACCAGGAGCGCTTAACAAATCTCGATCAAGACTGACCAAATCATACAATTCTATAAGAAAGTCGTCATTAGAAACAACCAAATCCTCGTTGAAAACGTTTTATGGCAACGATGCTCAGTTGCGCATCACTGCATGTGGCCTATTTCGACGAACCAAAGACAGAAATCCACTTAGAGGGTCAGCATGATGCCGGTAGGTCAAACCATCGAAATATTCCATTAATTGGCTGAGGCGCATCCTCCCGCCACATGGGCATGGCCAAACGCATCTCACTCACCTTGCTGCTTTCCGAGGCGAGTGAAAACCAAAGGAGTAAGTCGAGGTGTGCTGGGTGTCTCTAGAGTTCTTGTTTATATACCCCCATCCCGTTCCATTTACAGGCCTTTGAGGCCCGGGTAACTGATATCCGAGAGACGCACTGGTGTGCAATAGTTTCAAAAAATGCGTCCAGTAGTCAAGTTGGTCTATTTTTATCTTTACAAACAAGTGATGCTCTGAAACCATGTGTGTGACATGTGTAGACACTTGAGATATCTATTTGCAGCTGTATAGTTTATTTATTATAGTATGTTTATTCAAGCATATTCTTCAAAAACAGAATTGTATTTCCAATTCAAGTAATAAAACAAGAAATACACTTCAAATATATTTATAGATAGAGATTTCCACATATGTATCAGAAGATTATGTTTCTGTCACCAAGGCAGAAGGTTTGGTTTCCAGAAAGGCATGTCAGCATTAAACAGGTGCTACCTCATGATTTCTAAATATGGTGTCAAATTTCACGTCAAAATGTGTGATGCATGGATGCCATTTGTTCATACTTCTGATGTCTAATCTACTGTCAAATGAGGTCGTTTGCAGTACTTACACCTGCTGAAGCACTCACCAGTCCATTTCACATGTAATTGTTTGCTCAGTACTGAAAGGGTTGTGAATCAGAATAATACCTGTGGGTATTTCTTATTGTTCCTGGCTCTAGCACTCAGACCACCTGGAGCCAGGAAGCAAAGTGAGGTGTGAAACATCAGCTTTTGTAGACAAGGGGGAGTTTTAATTAAAGAACAATAAAAGGTGACCAGACCTGATGGTATTTCCAACTTTTTCCAACATAGAGTGTAGGAGGGTCAGCCATTCCACCTACAGTATACATCTTCAAACAGAGTTATAACAAGAGGCCACGTCCCCACCCCCATTTTGCTTGTAACATATTTAAGTCAAGGATATTCCCCTGTTTTAGAGATACGGGTGGATCTTTTGGGTGAAGCTTGTCTCTCTCCCTTGATGCACATCACTGAAAGAATAAAAGCCTGTTTCCTAATTGACCATCCTGACTGAGTTTCCAGATAACTGTGGTACTAGGAAAATTACCATCAGTACCCATGTATAGCCCAGGGAGGGTGCGCATGGATATACTCTATGCTGTCTCTATGATTAACCTACAAGCCTGAAATGATGATACATGCCATGTGTGTCTATCACCTAGTCAGTTTATAGGACTTTGACTGAGTCCGCATTCTGTCATTGGCCTATGGGGTCGTCTCTGTAGTCTACTCAATCGGCATTTGAGTGATTATTCAGTTAAGTTTCATATAGTTGGATATAACTCATGATATTATATGGATAAATGAATTCCCTCATGGGTTTAGATTTAGCAATCAGCTTTGATAGAAGATAAATATGTATTTATGTTATTAACTTTAGTGTTAATGTTATTTTTATTCAAAAATTACACCCTCAACTACTTCTGAACCATGGCAGACAAATAGAATAAAACCCATTTAACACTGAACCAGTTCTTTCTTACAGCTGTAATCTGTAGCCTATACTGATAAAGAAAAACCAGCATATGGAATCAAAGGTGCCATGATTATTTTCCCCATAAGGAAGCATCAGTTAGTCGGGTTGTAAAGTTCATACAAAGATGTACATCCTTGAGTGACATAAACAAATGTGTGATTTCATCATCTGCTGGCTCGCAAGATCATTCTGCACTTTGACTGATGTGAAGAGAGAGTGAGATCTCCTGTTACAGTGTCTCAAGTCAGATTTATGGACACATTGAGGCAGCATATAGCTAAAGGTTTCGTATAACATAACTGGTGAAAACTACTGATTGAGAGTCTGCAGAAACTGAAAGACTTCATGATCTGCATGACAAATTTGAAAATAATGTGTTTGTGCTATCTGGAAGTGTTGCTGTTTGGTTTACCTTTTGATCACATGCCGGTCTCCTATAAGGACTTACAGTGAATGCACACCTTTCCCCTTAATTTATTAAGCATTGCTCTGTATGCCCTGACAGATACTGTATACTGTATGCCCTGTATGTATCTGACAGATATTTGACACAACCAAGAGAGTTAAACTTTAGTTGATTAAAAATGTATTGATTCATTGTTTAAGTGAATATACCTTTTCTGTGGAGATGTTTGCTATTTCCTCAAAATGTATACAACTAAGAACATAACATAAAGGTCATTGTGGTGTGTATTGTAGTCCTTACTTATCATTCTATTAGGTGCCAACAATGACAGGAATTAAATTTGAAAATTGTATCAAATCAGATGTTTGGCTATTCTCTGCAGGGTCAAATCTTACCCAGCTGGTAATTTGGAATGCAAATAATGTTTGTCTCCAAAGGGTTAGGCCTATAGTTTCCAGGAAGTGGTCAAGGCTTGGGTGTAAACAGCCAAGCAGCTTTCATACCAATAACTATGCAGATGCAGTGAGACAGGTATTTATATGGCTTGTATCAGTGTAGAACTGTAACACACATTTCTTTATTGATTTTTTGGGTGTTGTTTGTGTAGGCTACTAGTGCAGTATACTCTTCATACACATTACACTAACAAAACAACTAAACACTTTTTTTAAGGTGGACTTGAATTTAATTATTCCACAGGCCTTAATGAAGTTGTTTGGTTCAACTCTTTCTTCTTTGAACCTTTACACCTTTATGGCAGTCACTGACAATATCTCCATCAACAGAGTAACTCAAGACAGGTAATTCACCATCTTCCCTCATGACAGCCAGGTCTTCAGTTCATCAGGGAACAGAACTCTGTGAGGTGGAAACAATGCAGCACTGAGAGGCGAGGCAATGGGAGATCAACAGCAATGAGAGGCGAGGACACAGAGATCAAGACCTGCTAGTTGATATATTCATTGCTCAATTTTCTATAACTTAATTTTCACATTTGGTAGTGATATGAAATTAGATATATTATCCAAATCAGTCAAATCAGAAAACATTTACATTTAGCCATGTGCACTAACGTTTTTCAGAACTCAAAGCTGCTGCAAAACACCTGTATATTTCTGGCTATACCTGCCATGACACCCAACCTGTCCTTACATGAAATCACAATCACAGTCTATTGAACATCGAACATGTAATACCATACATGATAATATCACCTGCATACTTCTAAATCTTATATCTGATCAAACCTTCCATGCCGATCTTGCCATCTCCATCACAGTCTGCTGCAAGCAGGAACGCTTTGGTCTCAGCCTCAGTGAGCTCCCGTGCTCCCGAGAGGAAATTCTGCAGAAAGAACCTGTAGAATCCACAGGGAAACAATCGTTAGGGTATACAGAGGAAGCTTTTGGACTTGATGTACTGTTCATTGTGGTCTCAAAGCTAAATAATGCAGTCCTAAACTACTCCTTTCATCAAGTCAGATGATGTCTTACTTGAGTTCTTCCTCTTCTATGAATCCACTCTGGTCTTGGTCTACAACTTTGAACACCTTTTCTCTCTCTGGTTGTGGTCTGCCACTAAGCCCAGCAACCTTGAAGAAGCTCTTAAAATCAAATGTATCTGGTCCTTTGATTGAAGAAGAGATGTCATAAGGAGTTAAACAGGGGCACAGATGGAGAGTTAATGGTAAGTGGGTTTGAATGGTGGGGTGTGTGCTCAATACTGTACATCATCTGCAAAAATAATCTTCTTTATAACAATCTTGTTTTTCAGTGATACAATTATAAAAATCCTTCTCCTGATCTCACACATTTTTAAACAGTGTGGTTTGTCAGTCTATCCAATCAGACTAATTCTTATATGTAAATAATTGATTGTGAGTGGAGTATATGGAGTGGAATGTCTGGCGTGATTTAAACTCCTGCAGTATAAACACAGAACCATCTGCGTGGTTACCACTCCCTAGCCCCCTGGCTGCTTAGTTACCTGGTGCCACCCTTCCCCCATGGTGGACCCTGGAGTGCAAAATTTGTGTATGTGAGTTGTGTGTTTGTGTGTTTATGTGTGCGGTTAGAGTGGAGTTGTGTGTGTGTGTGTGTGTGTGTGTGTGTGTGTGTGTGTCTATGGATGCATATAGAGCTAAATACTCACCTTGACAAGCGTCAATTGCATTTCTGATGTCATCCTCTTTCAATACACCAGTAAAAGCCATTTTAACCTTAAACTGCACTATTTGTGAACAAATATGAAACAGACACACACACACATACAGACACACACACAGACAAACGCAGACACACACACACACACACGCACGTACGCACGCAAACACACACACACACATACACTGATTTGACATGTTGCACATATATGAACATGATAAACAATTATGTTGTATTGCAAAATATGCTATTCAGCCATGCAGCCTTTGTATCACTGTGAGTTTGAAAGAATAAAAAATGTACATATCTTCATAGTATCATATCTGGACATGGCTATATGACATGTAACACATTTTTTATGCACATCTGCAAAAAAAGCAAAGGACTCACCACTTGATGCTGTGAAATCTGTCTCCTGTCCAGTGTTTGCCCAGTTCAAATCTAGCTTTGTGATGTGACAGAGAGCGTGCATAGCATCTCTGTCAAACCTATGGGGACCTCAGAACACCTCCCTCCTCATTAGTGAATCAGAGCAGACCACTGTAAGAGCCTTTGGTTACCATCTCTGAAAGTTATATGGTGGAGTGTAAGTAATATGGTGGAGCATAACTGATTGTATTACTTATATTTGATTACATTTCTTTCAGGAACCGTATCCTATTTATTAGATCATTCCATGCAATATGCGACATGTTTCATTGTCTTTCTATAAATTTAATTTTGCCATTTTGTCTCTGTGTTCCATGCCTGGAAGATTTGCTTATGTTCATCATTCACCTCACAGATCTTCTGCATGGGTGGTGCACGTACAAGCATGGACGGATTATGAACTTTCGGGCCCCTGGGCCCAGATGTATTAAGGGCCCCCCACTAATTGTCACATGTGGAAGGGGGGTTTGGGGGTCCTCCCTCAGAAATGTTTTAATTTGTTTGATGTGATTTCCTGTATTCTGGTGCATTTTGGGGATGGCCAATACTAAATTCAATCAGATTCATAGCCTACATCCTGATGTGTTGATATTGAGGCAATTATTTAATGCAAAGGCTTGGGCTTAAGGGCCCCCTGACCCCTTGGGCCCCTGGGCCTGGGCCCGGTAGGCCCGTGCAGTAATCCATCCCTGCGTACAAGACCCATACAGTGCACATGAATTGGAATGTATTGTTGATTTTATGAGCTGCTGACAATGATTAAGATCACCTCATAATTTACAATGCATTAGTCATGTGAATGCCTGCTGACAACAATAAAAAGATGCCTATGTCATCTTAGGCCATCCTTTAGTAAGAGGATGTCTGGTGACATCATGACAGAATCATCATATGACTCATCCTTTATCAAATTGTTTACAGAATGTAGCTTAAATAGGGCTACCGGCAACTTTTTCTTTATAAAAATGAATACTGAACAATGAACAACTGAATATTCCTCTATAAACTAATTGCATAACACCGCAGTCCAACATGTAGGTTAAAAACAGTCCTTACTGGCTACTCCCATAAAATCAAACAGGTCGGTGTTTTATGGTCCAACTCTAGATGTTCATCATGTGATGCCAGCCATCCCTCTTGCATAGCTCACATTATTGTAAAGGCAGAGGTAGACACATAGCAGAGAGCTGGTCCCGTAGTAGGCTATAGGGTACTGGCAACAACGACTTTTATAGGCCTACTGATAATATAACATTATGCACTATGTGTTACCGTAGGCCTGCCATGCAGATTATATTTTTCGAAGAGGAGCGACGAAAATGCAGGATAATAAAAGACGCCTTACATTTGGCACTCTGCCATTAAAGGGCACAAGAGAGATTGGCATGACATGATTGGATAAATATGTGTTTCGGACGGAACCGAGGAACGTCATTGGTATATGTTCCTGTCTGTCTAGTTTGTTGGGACGTACTGTGCTCTGTAGCATGACGTAGAAACATGGCGTTTCTGGTGAAAGGAGGTGGTGTTTGGTTTTCCTAGCAATTCCGAAATTGCTTCTTTAGAACACCTTGTGAAAATGGTAGGATGATACTTGTAAAGGCACGTTATAGCCGTAGAGCGGTAAATTGTGTTGTTGGCAAATGAATGTAAACTGTAAGATAATCCTGCTGGCTCTTGTTAGCTCTTACGAGCTACCAGGCTAATTTATAACAACAGTCTCCATCTAGCATAGTTAGTAAGCTAGCTTGCTAACGTTACCTTCTTTAGCTGTTTGTTAACTGGCTAGTATAGCTAGCTGGGCAGTAAAAATATATTCAATGAAGTCCTGCAGGTGCTGGCATTTACCTGTAACACAATCTCCGCATAGCATACACGTTTTTTGATACAAGTGTTTAAATCTGGTTGTTATAGCTAGCTAGCTATACGAATTGTGATTGAATATTTGGGGGACTACCTGGAGAAGTCAAGCCTGTACAGGATGGAGAGCCATCATGGATGTTTGTTGTGGCTGGGGATATGGACTCTGCAGTTGACAACGTCGCTAGTTCAATGTGTTCCACTTCCGTATTCAGACAGAGGTAAGATTTTAATTTGTAATCCCTAAATATGTGGTTCTTGACGTGTCAGTGTGAAATAACATCGGTTTGTGGTTAACTTACTGAATAGAAAGCAAGCGAGCTAATCGTTTGGTAGCTAGCTTGCTAGCCAGTCATTGGACTGACAGTTCAACGGTTCATTAGCCGGGACAATGCTTTTTAGCTTAGGCCATTCTTATGTGAAAATATTGCATCTATGACTTTCAATGCTTTGATTTTTTTATGGATGGGGTGTATTGAACCAATGAGTCTTTGTAGTCTCCCTTAGACGTAGTTGGTTGTAATAGTCCGTCAAACCATAGGAGGCCAAGCAAGCTAGCGTTATTAGCTTTCGATAGGATGTAGTCTACACGTAACGTTAGCCGCTAACGTTAGAGTCGCAGAACATGTTTTAGTCAGATAAACTGGTAAACCAACTTATGTGTGGGTGACTACATTTGGTCCCCTCGTGATAAAGTAGTCATTTTCAAGACACGGCAAGAACTAGATCATTCATGCTATACACTGTCCACTTTTCAACAATGAGTGAATACACAGCATGATTTGGGACATTTAACAGTTGATGCACTTGACTTGACCAATGATGACTTGTTACTGATAGATAGGTACCAGCCCCAGTGCACTGCCATGCCATAGCTAGGCAATGTTTACATGTAGGCTAGACTAATTAGTCAAATCACGTTTCACTTACTTTAAGGGCCTATTTAAAGAAGGGCCTCTCCCACTATTTCTCAACAAAAAGATATCAATACCACCGAATAGATGTAACTTCTGTTGGGGGAAAGCAGGCAACCTGGCAACCTCATTGGTATTGGAAGGAAATCAGTGGAAAGATTTGACCTGCTTTTTGATGTATAGACTAGAGCAGTGTTTCTCAAACTATGGGCCAGGGACCGGTGCCGGTCTGCGATGAGGTGCACACTGGTCTGCAGAGCAGTGACAGGAATAGGCCTTTCAAGGTTAAAAATCTAAAGGGCCTAAAGCAAAATCAGAGTGAAGTCAATGGCCATTATCATTCACTGAATCTCTTAGCTTCTTCCATTCAGAATCTCCCTAATAATATGTATCATTCTTTTACACACCTATATACATTATACAGATTATTTTGATGTGAGTGGGGAAGGGCGTTTTACGAGAGCTTGGCATTGTACGGGTGGGCCCTATGACCCTGAATTCTGACATAACCGGGCCCTAGGCCTGAGAAGTTTGAGAAACCCTGCACTAGAGGAAGCTGTGCAGATGTCTTTAAAAAAAACTTTATAGAAGTTTCATTGCAAAAGTCAGTGGCAGGCTTGTTCTGCATTCCTGCTGTGGTAATGAATAACTGGAGAATGTGTCATCTGAGTACATGGTACAGTACTCTAACCCTAACCCTATTTTACTTTAAATTACACAATGCATGGCTTTGCCGTTTAGTCGACTGTGAAAACAACTACTCTTGCAACCTTGTAGTGAGTCAGTAGGTTTAAGGTACATTGAAAGTGTCTGTTGATAATGAAAGGTAGGTTTCATTGATTCAATGATTTATCTGGTTTGACATGATGGATGATCAAATATTGCACCATTCAGTTGAATCTAATTCTTCCCATTCTTCCCATAAGTTTTTTTTTTTTTTCTGTAAATGCTTTTCAAAGTGTTTATTTTGTCCGATGTTTACATTACTCCAGAAAGTTTTATCATAGCTAGTTCATTCATCTAGACCTAAACTTTGCATCTTTTTGTGGCCCAAACAACCTAGTGCCTACATGTAAGTCATCCTTTTTCTGCTATGCTGGACAGTGATGGATAGCCAGGCCTATCCAGACTTTACATACTGGGCTGAGCCCCTGCTTGTAAGCAAATTATTTAAGAACTCGGCGACCTAATCTTCTTTCCAAGACCCTACTAAAAAGACTTCTTTGTCGACTGTCAACAAACTGACCTCAATTATTGTTTTACAACAATGGTTTCCCTTTGATAATAGAGATAATTTAATGACCACCGGTAGCTGTCTCCAGCAGCCTTCACTCAGGACTCAGGATTATGAATGTGACCTAACTCATAACCGACGGAGTAGGGTTACCCAAAACACTAGGCCATCAATGTCCCATTTTGATGTGTCGCTGTCACATAGTGGCCTGTGCATCCGTAGGACTTGAAGAACTGGGTCAGCTCCTCCTCTTTGTGGACAGAGACCACTTTGCCAGACAGGAATGAGAAATAAGATATGGCAGCTCCTGGGCTATTGGCTTGGAAGCCAACTGAATAATTTGTTAGATGCATGGGGTCATGATGTAGGCCTAAATTTGCATAGAGTGAGAGTTACAGAGAGTGAGATAAGAGTGGTCATAAGAAAGGGTTACCTGACTAGTCAGCCTCCAACATCTTTCCCTCCTGAAAACATTTCATTGATATTTGTTGACGATACTAGCTAAAGGTTTGTTAGCATAGGTGCTAGGCTAACTGTTCAACAGTCTGAGAATATATTGCCAGCCTAAGCCAAGGTTGTACTTTGACCTCTCGATATAGTGTTCTTTGGTTGAATATTGACGAGGAAAGAATGCACAGACTGTTATTGGTCACGGTCATTGTGTCATGCGGATAGAGGCTTATGCCTTATTTGTGTCATGCTGCTGTGACATTGTTTGTGCTAGTTATGCCGCCGGACCTGAGACTTGGTGGTCATGTGACCTGGTGTGACTCATGTGTATGACTCAGGTGTGCAGGCCACACCATAGTTGAACTCTATAAATGTTTTTGGTTTTTCCAAGTCTGTGGTTTACTATAGTGTGTTTAAAGGCAGGAGTGTTAGCCTACCGATTGAACAGGTAGGGTTGGGTGATCTTGCTCTCATATAAGTTATCCATCATTATTTATAGTCAGTGAATTTAACTTGGTGGCTGTTAAAACGTAAACAACTCAGGGTTAAAAATGTTTGGAGCTCTGTTTTCCCTTCCCACATTTCATCTGCTTTGATGAAGCTGTCAGACAAGATACAGGAGAGTTCTTCTTTTACACACACACACACACACACGCGCACATGCACGCAACCAGTAGGGCATTGACCCTGATGAGGAATAGGCTAGCACTGTGAGGAAGGGGAGAATGTGATTTGAGGGGATGACGCTGAATGGATGCGCTGAGGGTTGCTTTCAGTACAGATGCCCAAGCCCTTTTGTGCACGACACCCTCGCGGCACAGGCGGAATTGCTAAAAGCCCACGTGCTGAAAGCAGCTAGAACAAAGTGCTGAGACAAATGACACAAGTTGTGAGGGTGAAACATATCAGACGCTCGCTTGCTGTAGAGGTAGGAAAGGAAACCATCCACCTGGTGTTCAGAGTTTATTATGGGACATAGAGCAGCCATAGAGCAGAGATTCCCAAACTGTGAGGCGTGCCTTCTCTGGGGGGGCGCCAAATAATTTGAGGGGAGGCGCGGAAGGTTGATTTAAAAAAAAGAAGGAAAAACGTTTATTTCATGTTAGTATGTTTTTTTTTTCAATGATTATGTAATTGTCAACATTGTAAAATCCCTATCCTGAGTGAGAATGTATTGTGCCAAACTTCATAACGTAATTTAGCAACAGTGCCACCAGCCGAGCTAGCTGCAAGTTACCAGTGAACGGTAACTTGCAGCTTTGAGGTGTGTGTGTGTGTGTGTGTGTGTGTGTGTGTGTGTGTGTGTGTGTGTGTGTGTGTGTGGCTCTTCATCAGCTAACCCTGTCATGTTTGTGTGTGTGCAGTGGAGTTGGGGGAGGAGGCTCTCCAGTTGTCTCTGTTGGTGTCTGTCTGTGCTCTGGTGGTGCTGGTCCTGGTGCTCTTCAACTGTGTCAGCTGCTGCAAGGAGCGTGAGATCAACTTCAAGGTGAACAAACACGCACACACACACACCTATTGAATAGCGCTGTAATGACATGAGAACAGAAACTTAAATCGTGATACAAACGATCTCGTATCACGATTCGAGAATACAGAACTGCGATACACACCCCTCTCCAACTCCAGCAGCTGTCATGCTTTCAGATACAGCCCCCACATCATAACACAATGACACACAAAATGATTGTTCTATTTCACCGTTTCCCTTAACATAGTGGTACCGCTACACTTTGCCGCTACCCCTCACAAATGTATTTGCATCGTTTCCCCCAGGAATTTGAGGACAACTTTGAAGATGAGATCGACTTCACCCCTCCGGCGGAGGACACCCCCTCCATGCAGTCCCCAGCGGAGGTGTACACTCTGGCTGTGCCCCCCGTCGCCATGCCAGGGCCGCCCCATTTGGACCTGCCCAGGATTGCAGGTGGGTTGCTCAAGCAGTCGCGCACTGGCAGTGCCCGTGATCCCATCAAAACTTAAGTCAGTGGAAAGATCTCGCCTCTGAAGAAGGTGTAGAAAAAAAGGGTTGTGGCTCAAGAGCATCAGTCATGAAAGCCCTTGTGGTGCACTGCTGGCTTACTTGTGTGTTTTGTGAGGTCAGACATTTTTGCTTCCTGGAAACATAGGTGAAAGGATGAGCATAGATAGTTTGTCTTGTTGACTGCTGACCGCAATGTCCTGCTGACTGTTTACGAGTGCTTACGTCTGCTGCTGGACACTTGATTGCCTCATAACCTTTCCATAGTCCACTGTATGTTTTATTATTTTATTAGATTCCTGCATTTATACTCCGCTATAAATGACTGTTGTCATAGTAAAGCCTTTCTACATGGGCTGCACTGCCACAGTAGTCTTATTTACTGATTCTAATACACATGTAAACACCTTGTGTTTTGTCCTAAGTACATTATTCTTACATTTAATAGTTTCATGATGGGCCAGTCAATTATGAGACCACGCACAAGCTTAGTTCTCTAGTCTCCCTGTTAGCCTTTTGTAATGCACCACTGCTTTGTAACTCTTTCTTAAGAAGTGCACATTCCCAGATCACCAGTTGTTTTCCTTTTTGGCTGTTTCTGGAGCCAAAGCATTATGTGTTGAAGCAGAAAGTGAAATCTTTCCGTTTGTGTGAGTTAAGTAGATGTGTAACTTGGAGTGTGTGTACTACTCACTCTCAGAGAATAACAAAGGCAGGATTAGTAGTAAGATTAATTGTTGGATTATACTGGATTAATATGATGAAAGCACTTACAGTGCTTACAGTAGATGCACCACAGCTATGCCTGGTGGTACAGGACCTTCGGTAGTAGACAGAATAGATAGATCTGGTGTAGATAGAGCTATTGTAATCTTTGCATTGATGCATAGAATGCATTGAAAAATGACTGGAATGAGTCAAGCTCATTATGACTTACCTAAAGAACATACCACTTTAAAGGCTGTGCATAAGCTAAATCTGTCTGCCTGTAGGATATGGATACAAAGCTGATTTTCTGTACATGAGTTGTTGTGGTGCTTTAATTGCAAGTTTCTGAGAAATCCTTGTGCTTTCTCCTGGGAATTTTCCATCAGGTCAATCAGAGTCCCCTTTCTGACCATCATATAAACGATTCAGAATGGCCTAAACTGATAGGTTTACTTTTTTGTGCTCTACTGAAAAAGGTGAAGAACAAGTAAATTATCAACTGGTAACAGATTAGCTTTGATTGTATTTTATATATTTTTGATGATGTCATTGAAGTGCAATGAAGCAAATATGATGCTGATGAAATGGTAATGTCACATAAACACTTACTGTAATGTTGTGGAAACGGTTCCAAAATATGTAAGTGTTTTCATATAACGCCCACAACCTATCCTACCTTACAGACACACAATTGTTTTTTCCATGTTATCGTTATTAGTCATGTCATTGTTATTACCAGTGTCTTGACAATAGATAAAACAAATGATTCATCATGTACCGGTGAACTCTTGACTTGTCCTCAATTTGCTGTATAATTTCATGGTGTGAATGGAGAAAATAACAAGTGTAGACAGTTTTTTTCCAACTCTTAACTACAGAACAGCATTAAAACCGAATGAGCTGGAGCACTTGTGGATACGGTACCACACCGTAACTCTTGATGCAGTGACTAAACTGATCATTGGTCTGCTTAGTAACTAATAGCTCATCCACTTCTGTGTAGCTGATGAGTGTTGTTTTGCCCTCCGCAGATGGATCTTCGGGCCCACATGTTGCTCGCCACACCCTCAGTTACATCCAGGAGATCGGCAGCGGCTGGTTTGGCAAGGTAGGTGTGGTCTGTTACAGCCCACCACAGACTGTTGGTCTGGTTGCTTGAGTAGAGCAGGGCATAACAGAAATGATATTGCACATAGGGTGACTTCATGAGACGTGACTTCACATTGCATTTGGGCTCCAACTAATTAGTAGTCATCGTCAGTTAATTTCTCAATGAATCGATTAGTTATTTGATGAGAGATTGTTGATTTAAAACAAAAAAAAGAAGAAAATGTTGATCATTGTTTCTCAATGCCCAAGAATATGTCTTCAAATGTCTTGTTTTGTCCACAAACCAAAGAAGAGTAAGTAAAGCTGAACATTTTCAAGTTTAGGAAGCTTACAATCAGAGAGGTATTTTCTTTAAAAAAAGGATCCAAACTGATTAACCGATTTCCAAAATAGTTGATTAATTTCACTGTAGACAACTAATTGATTAATAGGTGGTGCAATAGTTGTCATCATCACCTGCTTCCTCTTTCTTCCTTCTTGGCAAAAGGTGCAGGATGAGTTTGATGCTGTGCAGGTGCAGTTAAATCTGCTGCCGTCCTGCCTCCTGCCCACTGAGGCCCTTAGCCTTTATCTTAGCCGTGGCAGGCTGCCGTCTCCCTGTCTCTTTGTTTGCTCTCTTTGATTTGTAGTAGCTCTTCCTCTTGCTCAAACACTCTGTTCTTTCTGCTGTTCCAAACCTCAACTCTGGCCTCCCTCATCTCTGGTGTCTAAAAGAGACTTTGCTCCCCTGTGTGTATGTGTGTGTGTCTGTCTGTCTATATACGGTGTTGTGTTTAGTGTAAGAGGGAGAGAGAAATCTCCCACACACCCCTTCTGCCTCTGTCCTGTCCTCTTTAGTCCCAGCACTTGAGGGTTCTTGTCTGTCCAGCGTGTAGTGTCCAGAGAAGCCTCGGATGGTTTTGGCTCCGGTCTGTGTTTCATCCTCATGCTTGTCATTCTGTGCCTCCCCCACCCTTGCCTACGCTCACCGTGGCCTGTTTGTCTTTGGGGGTCAGGTTCTGCTAAGTGAGATCTACGCTGACCCAGGCGCCTCCAGAGTGGTGGTCCAGGAGCTGAAGGCCAACGCTGGTGCCAAGGAGCAGAATGACTTCCTCCAGCAGGGAGACCCCTACAGGTCTGTAGAGAACCTTGGGGTTTGGTTTCCCTTCAGCAGAACTAGCTTTGGTATCTAAAGGATGGGTGTCAATGGTCTTTACCTGGTCTTAATATGATCTCTGTGGTTTCCATCCCTCTGCAGGGTCCTCCAGCACCCCAACATCCTCCAGTGTCTTGGCCAGTGTGTGGAAGCCATTCCATTTCTGCTAGTCTTTGAATACTGTGACCTGGTAAGTGTGTTTACATACAGAACCAGGGAAATTCACAGGTATTTCTCAGGAGAATGTGGAAATGATGTGGTGATGTTAAATACGAGAAAGGATAAGTACATGTACTTCTTAACACAAATGCATTCTTACATAAATGTATGCATATCTCGTACCATTTGACATCCAACATTATGAGCAGATATATCAATCAACTGTCACTGTGTAGGTAGATGAATTTACAGAAAGGTCAAGGCCCAGATATCTCAGTGGGTGTCCTGTCCTAGGGTAACCCAGTGTGTCCAAGACCTGGTGGTGCATTTTGTTTGTGGGGTGGGTTTGTGTCCCTCTGGGTCTGTGCTGACACCCAGAAGTCACGGCTCACTCTGGGAGCCCCTCTTTAGGCCCCTCTGCCACCTCTCGCAGCTGTAACGAGAGAACGCTCTCTGAGACCAAGGCTGGAGAGACTCTCTCTGTCCTGCGCTGCTCTGCATTGCACGGCTGTCTGCATCGCACGGCTGTCTGCTCTTCTCCTCTGATGTACTTCATGTATCTCCTCAGTCTATTTCTGTTAGCCGGCGGCCTGTTTTGCACCCAGAGCTGTGAGTCACGCAGCTGCCGTCAACATCTCCTGCAGCCCCCGCACACCCCACCCACCCACCCCTCTGCCTCACTCTCCTCTGCTCCCCAATCCCAATTAAGCAGCAGGCTCGTCTTTCTCCCTGTGTCAGTCAGGCATCTTGCTGTGTTAGTGCATTTTATGGTGTGGGTGTGTGTGTGTGTGTGTGTCTGTCTTCCAATGTCCTGCTGAAAAGGCTGCACCAGGGAGATTGTTCAGGCGTTTTCAGAGTTGCTTTCTCCCTCTCCTGCCCCCGCCCTGCTCTTTAATCACAGCACTTCAGGGCTCTCGTCTGTCCAGCGTGGAGCGTCTAGTTTAGCCTATGCTGGTCAGTTTGTCTGTGTGGCTGATCAGTGGCCGGCGTATGTAAATTTATGCCTATATTTGTTTAAAGGTTTTGAATGGTGCCTAGAAGACAAATGGTTGAATGGTTTCCTGAAGAAAAAAGGTCATAAACAATTTGACTCTAAAAGCAGCCCATCGTCATTTTTATAAATAGATCAACCAAAAATCATCTGTTGTCTGCCCTTTGTAGGGTGTAGAGGAAGGGAATGGTGTGGGGGTGTTGGTCAAGGCCATATGTATGATGGCATTGGATGAGCGGATTAAATCAGTGTTTCTTACGCATCTGCGAGAGGCCTTGGTGGCTGTCCGTGTTGACAAGCTCCAGCTGAGAGGTGAAGTGCTGAGTTGGGTTGGAGGAGCTCGGACACACACACACACCACACACACACACGTACGTATCACAGCACATGCAATCTGAGAGGGTTACTTGCTGCACTGTTCCTAAGAGGGTACAGGTTATAATTGTTTTGGTGTGTGTTTGTGTGTGCATATTAGTTGATGTTCTGAGCATTACACTAAAAAGTTATGCTTCTCAAAATGGGAAAGTCAAGATGGTGGTCCACAATTTCATACTTTTATGTTTGCATAAAAGTGATCCATTTCAGTGGGTACATCTTTTGTTCCCATCGTGAGGGAGGCAGGGTGTCAGTCCTGATGAGTGTGTGATTGATGATTTGTTTTGGGGCAGTAGCGCTGGTAACAGCCGGTAGGCCTGACTAAGGGAATTGTGTGCAGAAATAAGCAGCCGTATGCAACCGGATCACAGCCGGCAGGAGGCCAGCTGCCCCGACACTGAGTGACAGCCTCGTCTGCTCAGGGAGCTGACTGGAGCTCTGTGTGTGCGTGTGTGCGTGTGTGCGTGTGTGCGTGTGTGCGTGTGTGCGTGTGTGTGTGTGTGTCCGCATGTGCACAGGGCAAGATGCCAAATGTGTTACCAAGGGAGATGAAAATCATTATAATTTTAGGCGGAAAAATGCTTAGATCCCTGAAACCGAATTTTCTGAATGACCGATGTGCTACATTCCTGTCCTCACCTGCTGGACCTTTGCATCGGCCACACTTTCATTTCACCACTACACATGCTTCTCCAGAGTCACCACAGGCAAGCAGGGAAGCTCTAGTTAAGTCTTGGACAGGAAATCATGTCATCCGCAGTGTATTAAGCAATCGGTTGTTAATGAGTTATTAATCAGACACAAGTACAGGCCAACTGGAGGAAGTAAGGGAGCAGAAAGCGCTGAAGTGCAGATGGTAGTCAGATGTTTGTTGCGGTCACTCATGTAAACTCCAAAGACACTGCAGTTGTGCTGTGATGGAGCAGGCAAGTCAGAGAATGTCTGGTAGGAAGTGCTCTGCTACCCTTCTTGCTGTTCACGGTTGCCACATTTCTCCACTGAAATATCTGCCGTGGCCACAACTGTTTTGCAGTGCCACGAGTTGCTGCATGTTGCTGTTGCCACATTAGGTGGTCAGCTACTGTGCATGCACACAGCCTCCGTCTCTCCTACAGGCCACCGCTTCCTGTCACTGCTACTAGCAACCTTACGCACGGCCCCTGCATCTCTCTCTTGTCACACTGCTGCATCCTTTACAGCTGTTTGACAGAAAGGTGTGTGTGTGTGCACTTGTGTGTGCACTTGTGTGTGCACTTGTGTGTGCACTTGTGTGTGCACTTGTGTGTGCACTTGTGTGTGTGCACGTGTGAGAGAGGTGTGTGGAGCATCGGGGCAGCTGATTTATGACTGTTGCATAACATAAGTGGCGCTCTGTAATCAGGCAGCAGTGTGACGACAGCGGAGGCCTGGACTGCTGGTGGGAAGCTTAAACCCCCTCACCCCCCTCTTCCCTCCTTTGGAAACAGAGACCCAGCTCTCCAGCCTACAGTGCAGTGCTCTGGGGCATTCTTTAGCAGTGTGTTATGTGACCTGCTCGTGGTTAAAGACCAGGTGCCAGACCACACAACCCTGTGTGAGACACACCTCTCCCCAATAACCGCAGACTAGATCTGGGCCTCTTAAGAGCCTTCCACCGGTTTGGTGGGATAGCAGATGTAATAAGTGTGAAGCGCTTGTCGCGTTCTTGTTTACATTTGTACTGAGCCTGAATATTGGTTGTTGCCTCCGGATCTAATAAGCTCCACAACACATTGGCTATACATATTGGTATGTGTGTAATGCTGCAGTACTATTCTATAAACGCATATTGTAAGAATGTAGAGATGAGTTGTGTTACTAATGTCAAAATGTTTTAAAAACCATATACACCCTTATACTAAAAAACTTTAAAATGATTTCCGTTCATAGCCCTTTTGAAGAATGCAATTGTAATTAGTTGTTTGTGCATCACTGTAGGAATCTTTAGTAGAATGCAAGTGGAACAGTGAAGCCCTTTTGTGACCATTTAGCGTGAATTCATACACATTTGATCACCCAATTGTATTAGTGCTATATCAGTGATATTTATCTTTATAGCAAGTGAATTATTTATTTACCGGTATGTTGAATGTAATTGTTTGGGGTATATTAATAATTCATATTTGTACTGATTTCAATACATACTAGTCATGCCCACTGAATGACTTGTCCTGTGGCAGTGTGCCTCATCAGCTCCAGTAAGTAGTGGAATGCCCCTGATGTTGAGCTCCTTTGGTATTTGCACCTAGTCAGCCTTTCTCATGGGGTTGTTTTTGAGCACGCAGGCTGCAGTCCTGCTGACTCATAAGCACGGTGACCACACTGCACACAGCAGACTGCAGGGGTCCCCTGACGGCAAGCCTGACTCATGGCCCCATAAAGCAGACAGACAGGACAGAGAAGACAGACAGGACAGACAGACCTCTGTGTTCATGCACCATGCTCCTTTAACCACTCCCACCCTCCCGTTACACCCCGATGCAGTGGCGCATCAGCGCTAATGAGATGATCTTCCCCTGACCTGATATTCCCCTAAGCCCCCTCCCTTCCCCACCCCAGAGAAGATATTAGAGCTGTGATGACCACAGCTATCAGAAACTCAACCTGCAATAGCAAACATACAGCCACCACATCCAACTGACTGCTGGACTTTTATTTTTAAAATTGCTGTGACCCAGGCTGGGTGGCCATTAAAATGGCTTTCCCTTTTTTGGTGCCAGCACCAGGGTCCATGGTGTCCACAGCATTTGCATGGTGAGCATCACTGCCACCCTGTGGCTGCTTGCAGAACTGCTGCTCCTTGTCAGTGCCTCTTGAGTTACTAGCAGCTTGCGTCATACAGTATGTTCTATTCACTGGAAAGATGCCCATTGTCATTATCTGTTCATACGATCAGTCACCTTAGTACTTACTTACACAATACAGTATTTTTTCACAGGGATACCCACTTAATGTGAGTTTATAGTGCCGTTACTGCATTGACTATTGTTTGTCATGTTATAACAGCATTGTTCTATATGCACCTGTAATGATGTGTCTTTGTGTGTGTGTGTGTGTGTGCTGCAGGGCGACCTGAAGAGTTACCTGGCTCAGCAGGACTGGCGCTATGGGAAGGCTGAGCTCCTGCAGCTGCAGAGGATGGCCTGTGAGATCGCCGCTGGGGTCACCCACCTCCACAAGCACAACTTCTTGCACAGGTAAACTCCCCTGTAGGATGGACCTGACCACTTATCGTTTTGTGAATTTTATTTTTTTATGTGAAGTATTTAGTATGCAAGGACACAAAAAGTCCATTGCCAAGGTTCCCCATCACCAGGGTCCACCAAATTAGAAAAATGCAGTCAAGTGTATACTGTAGTAAGTTTACTTAGCCCTTAAAGGTTGACGGGAATGTTGGAAAATGAACGTTCTAAAGAATATCCGGGTTCATTGAATTCAGCATAGAATTTTAGAACCTTCAATTGTTGCGGAATAGAATCTTCTGTTCGAATGTTCAAAAACCCACACCTTGAAGGGTTAGAGCCAGTGGTGTGGCCCCTGTGTTTACACTGTGGCTGCTGAACTGGATGAAGTCTGCTGCTGCTGCTGCTTGTTGTCAGTGTGGAGGGATGGCATGTTCCCTGCGCGCGCGTCATCCAGCAGGAGACTTCTTGTCCTGCTGTAAACCTGCACATGAATGGCACTGGGTTAAAGACTGCCGTGCAGCTCCCCGAGCCGCTCCTGAAAAGGCCAGCTATGTCAGACGTGCTTTAGTTTTTCATTCTCTGCAGTGGTGGTGTTAAGCGTCTGGGAGGGAGAGAAGTAAAGAAAGAAAGAAAAAACAGGGGAGGGAAAGTGAGCAAGTGAGCAAAAGAGGGTTCGGGATGGAGGAGAAGTTTTTTCGGTGATATGCGGCGCTGAGTTGGTCTGCTCCGTTTTGCATGCTCGGAATATGCCGGAAGGCGTCTGGTTACACTGTGCCCGGGGACAGCTAGAGTGTCGGCTTGCCCAGGACAGGCGGGACATGATGAATCTGCGCTTTGCGTGTAAGTGGATCGCCTCGCACCAGGCAGCGCTCCACTGGTGTTAGGACTCAACCGGGACACTCCCAAAATTCCTCTGCGTGTTGTAAAGGCGGTCATGAAAATGACTGTGGATTTTTTCGATAAAGCAGATTTATTTTTGAGCAACCCCCCCCCACCCCCCACCCCCCTCCTCTTTTTTTTGCTCCGTTTGGTCTCCATCTCGCGCCCCTGTCTCACCCGTGCCCCTCGTTCTGTTTGGTCCCTCTGGGATGGAGTCTGCGTATGCTGAAGATGAGACTCGGGTGTGAGGTCTTGTTCCACACGGCGAGCAGACAGGCTGGTGGCACAAAGAGAAAATCATGTGTTTTTACACCATGGGGGAGAATAGATCTGGATATAACTGAATAATAACTGAATAATTCTGTCGGACTGGAAGGTCATTGGAATTGGTCTTGTAGATCAACATTCAAGACTTGAAAAAATGTCTGCACAGCAGAAACGTTGGCAAATTAAAAATGTTTTTTATTTTATAATCTCTCCTTGACCTGCACTTCCTCTGACAAGTATTCACTGTGTGTCTTCACCCTTCCTGAAATCAAAACTCAACAACGTTTTCTTCAACATTTTTCCCACATTTGAATCTGCCTCTTCTAGCCCGACCTCCCTGTGCTTGTGCTGCACAGCACCCTTGTAGGGCTGAAAGACGACGGGCAAGACTGTCAGTACTGTATGCTGTGCCCTCGCCAAGACCTGGCTACAGCCTCGAAAATATCCCTCCATTTATCTTGCAATAGTTTCATGCAGGCTGACAGTAGCAGGGTGTATGGAGCATAGACCACTGGTGTCAGCGATGTCCTGGGTTAGAAGCTGGTGAGGGGGGGTGATTCTGGAAGGCTGCCGGTAAAAGAGACACACTTCTGGAACTGGTGTGAGCGGGTACAGCAGGGCCAAGATGAAACCGGAGTCGGACTCTTGTCTGAATGAGCTACCATCTGTCCCACTATGCTGGGCAGTGCCAGAGTCCACCCCCTGCCCCCCCCCCCTACACACACACACTCCGCTCCGTCAAACCTGCTGTGGAGGACAGCGAGAGTGTCCCTCCCTGGGAACAATATCATGGTGCTGTGTGAGCGAGCTGGGAAATGCTCCAGCATCAGTGATTTTGTTGCTAGGGGGAGAGCAGACACACCTGAAGATGGTTACCCCCCCCCACACACACTCCTAATGCCCCATGTCACGCAATGCCAGGTGTGGGGGTGGGCCTGTGAACAGATTGGCATCTCCAAAAATGATTTTACTGGGCCACCTGACGAAGTAGGCATGGGAATTTGGTGAAGGACCTGAAGTGGAAAGCTGATATCCATCAGGCTGAATACAGACTGGTGACCGTAATACAGACCTGAATAGAGACCTACAAAACAATCAACTGACTGACACCATGTCCTTTGTCATAATCTGTTTGAAGATGTAATTGCCAGCTTCAGCTGTAAAACCACCTGAATGTAACCATACAGATATAATGCAAATGGAATCAAAATGCAGTTAGTAACTGATAGATTTTATATGTGTAATGTATATATTTTTTCTTTTGAAAAATCTCATTCTTTTCATATTTTTCTTTTACAGTGATTTGGCCCTTAGAAACTGCTTTTTAACTGCTGACCTGACAGTTAAAGTTGGGGATTATGGAATAGGACCGTACAGATATAAGGTAAGACTACCCTGGTTCACACGTTCTCCAATATGATGATGTGCTAGCTCACATATTTGTCAGCAGATACTGTTTCACCCATTAAAACCAAGGTCCATGCCCTTGCAGAAATATAAATGTTTTCCACCGCAGTTTACATGCAGCTGTTGCCCCATGACCCGAGTTAAAGCCCAAGGTCTAGATTCAGACTCGGTGAAATACAATCCAGTGGCCATGTTTCCAGCAGAACACAGACTAGCCGGAGATGTATATCTGCATTTTCCAGATATTGCTGAGATCTCAGTTGGGTGCCTGGAGATTGCCAGGTCATGACATGAGTGGTTTTACGGCACTTTTTTTATGTACAGAAGCCGAAAGAGGCCATTGTCATGTTTTTTTAAAACTTTATATTGAAATAACAACTATAAGATAATTAAGTTCAGATCTCTAACAATGTTTGTTTTCTCAAGATAACCCAAACAAACCTGTGGGGTATATAGTAAAACGAAGCTCGATTGGTGGGTTGGCGAGGTATGTTGCGCTCAAAGCCGAGGGTATGCTGTAACACGAAAGTGGCTCTGTTTTAGTGTCATCATGGCGTCTTATGCTGCCAACCAAACCTGGGGTGCGTTTCCCAAAACCATAGTTGCTAACTTAGTTAGCAACTTTGTTGGTTGCAATGCAATTTCCCATTGCCAACCAACTAAGTTGCTAACAGGTTAGCAACTATGGTTTTGGGAAACACACCCTTGGTTGGGAGGAGGTTATCAGCTAAGCTGATCAGGTTAGATCAGCACAACAAAACGCAATTGGTGGGCACAGACCCTTAAAACACTAAGCTCAGCTTCCTAGCCCCACAAAGCAGCTTTTTAATTTTTGAAATCATCATCACTCTATTGGCATTAATGGCGATCAATTCAGCCTGTCTGCATATTTATTTTTGCAAAATCTTTTCACATAACAAATTTACTCAATTGGCTTTTTTTTGCCAGCACGCATCCCTAGCTTATTATATGCAACTGTGTTGCACCTAGCAGTGATCTGCTATTCTTCTAAATGTTATAACATGTTCCTCTTGTGTAAAATAAACCGCGCTAGATCGATCCATTTTGTAAAGGCGTGTAAAGTGATGCGATAAACACCCTTTTTATGGGAACGCGCATTGAAACTAAAGAGGACAAATTTCCTCGTAAGCGAGCTTCGTGGTACCATTTAACTGTTTCGTATTTGTCGATCCAGGTTATCCAAAGAAAGCCTGGGTATGTTCAGCATGGTTTGTAGTATACCCCACTGTTCGCAAAATTCAAATGGGCCATTATGGTGATTTGGATTCACCCAGGCTAGTCTTTCTTGGCTTCTCTAATTATGTGCGTGTATGTCCATACTTGTTTATACAGTCTGGTCCATACCCAAGTATATGATGGGTGACATTTAAAGTGAAGGGATGGGGTATGGTGACCACCATGTGGTCAACTCAAGTGGTGTGAGCATGGTTACACATTGGATGAATTATGTAAAAGTTGACTGGTATTTAGCAGTTGCTTTTCTCAAGTGCCATGGACTCACACCGGTAACTTTGACCCACCCTGCAGTGTGACTAATGTGCACAGTATATTTGCACGTATGGGACGATGCCCTCATGTGACGTGTGTGTGTGTCTCAGGAGGATTACATCACTACGGAGGAGGATCAGCTGGTTCCTCTGCGCTGGCTGGCCCCTGAGTTGGTGGGGGACCTCCATGGTGGCGTCATCACCGCAGAACAAACCAAGCCTGGCAATGTGTGGTAAGGGCATTGACATGCTCCCATGTCTAAGTTAAAAGCGTATGTTGTCCTGGTAAATAATTTCAAAGACATCATAGTACCAATATCAAAGGAGCATTGATTTTTTTCTTCTTTTAGAAACACTGAATGAAGTGGAATCTCTGGTCATTTAGGTTTATCAGAACATCAGAATACCATACAGATGTTGTATAGTTGCAACCTCTGCAGTACAGTTTGGGGTTCTTGTTTTTTTTATTTGTATTATTATTTAGAAATTAACCAAATAGCGTTGAAACTCATAGCCTCACCCATACAAGAGCACACCACTTGTAATAGAAATAGAAGTCAGTACAATGTGTTGGTCAGCACACGTCACTCTGAGTCTGGCTGCTGTAAGTAGAGCTCAAAGGCTGATTGGTGCTCTGTCATTTCATCCCCCTGCTGAGAGGGTCAGAGCCTTTTGAAAGTGAGCCTCTCCACTAATGTTGCAGGCGCTGCTTGTCAGTGCTCGTAAATCTCTGTTTCCCATGCATGGATGTGAGATCAGGCACTGCTCTTTTTTCTGCTGGCACATATGCATAATTCTCTCGCCTCCTAAAATAATATATCTTCGTGGCTCTGTGCCACATATCCCAGGCTCTTATGCAACACAGACTTATTTTAAGAGTAGTCGCCATATCTATACGGATAGGCCATTTTCAGGTCATATAATATACTGATCCCATTGCAATTTCTGAGTAATTATTAATATGATTCTCCCCTCAAATTGCCATGGTCAATTTTATACATGTAGTCATCCTCATGAGGTCAGATTGGCTGGAGAGTGGGTTACACCAGTAGCAGTCTCACGTTTTGGTCATCCCAATTGCTGTAGCTTGAAAGAGATATCTGTCTTTGTTGTTGCAGGTCATTGGGCATAACATTGTGGGAGCTGTTTGAGAATGCCAACCAGCCCTACCCTCACCTGTCTGATAGAGAAGTACTGAACCATGTGATCAGGGATCAACAGATCAAACTCTTCAAACCACAGCTGGACCTGCCATACTCTGAGAGATGGTGAGCGTAAGATTGAAATATACAATATGAGGCAATGCCATATTGTTCAAATAACACTACTGATCTGTATTTGTTCAGGAAAGAACGATCAGGGGTTCAGCGAAAGGGTCATTGTAAACACACATATGAGTGGTGCGTGTTGACTGTGTGTGTTTGTGTGGTTGTGCAGGTACGAGGTGCTGCAGTTCTGCTGGCTGCCCCCAGACAAGCGGGCCACGGCGGAGGAGGTCCACCGTCTGCTGACCTACCTGCGCATGCAGGGCCAGAAGGACGTGGAGGACGACTTCGAGCAGCGTTGGAACGCCCTCCGGCCGAACCCCTGCGCCCGCCAGACTACGGTCAGCCACTCGTCCTTCCCCATCCTGGAGACGCTGGACGAGGGCGGCGAGCCGGACGAGATGCTGACGGTCACTGAGACCAGCCGAGGCCTCAGCTTCGAGTACGTGTGGGAGGGCGCCAAGCATGACCACTACGACAGCCACAGCCGCGCCGCCATGGACTCCACGCTCAACTACAACAGCGTCTTCTTCCCCGTGCCTAGCCAAGACATCCACGCCCTCTTCCCTCCAGCGGCGAGCGATTCTGGAGCGCATCATCAGCATCAGCGCGTTAGTCCTCCCGCCCAGGGAGTGCCAGGTGTCCTGCCGGTGTTCGACGCCCACGAGGTGGCCTCTGGGAAGGACTACTACATCCAGCTGGAGGACCAGGAGGAGAGCACCACCGACTCGCAGGACCTGGTGGCCAAGGCTGAGCCGCCGCCCGAGTCCCAACAGTTCCTGATGCTGCATGACTCGCGCATGGACGAGTCGAGCACCGATGCAGACTTTTTTCATGGCAGCATGGACTCCAAGGACTCCTTCATGCCGGACAGCCACACTTGGTCTTCCAGTGAGCAAGAGAGTCCGTTCCACACCAACATATTCAGCGAGGGAGACTCGAAGCTAGAGGAGCCCCATTCGTGGAGGACTGGGTTCCTGGAGCTTCCAGATATGAGTGGACACAGCAACGGTGGCTTCCAGCAGGGGAACACTGCTGCCCAGGCCAAGACACAGGCCCAGTCCCAGAACACAGAACAGAACAGCCTGGCTTTTTTAGGACCGGAGGGACGGAGAAACATGTTGGTGGAGGACTGTGAGCTGGACGATGCAAACGCCTTGAGGCTTCTGAACGCTGAGAAGCTGGCCGACAACTTCCTGTTTCTCAAGGAGAAAAGTTTAATGAAGGAGAGCCCAGATTTGGGCAAATTGGACCAGAACGCTAACTCTGCTGGCAGTGCAATCACAAGCATCTTCGAGAGTGAAGAGCTCACGGAAAAAGCATCCGTAACTGAGGACACTGCAAAATCTGTAGCAAATGTTGCCCCCCACTCAAATGCGGAACTGCTGCACTTTTCAGGCCCTGACTTTGGGGCGCTTCTGCAGCCTTTAGGAAATGAAACTCTGGTGCCTTCGAAACCCTTGCTTTTAGGAGAGGCCTGTAGTAGCAACCTGTCGCCTGTCAGTAGTGCTTTTCCTAGCGACCTAGCGCCGCTCTCTCCTGGCTCTGAGATCTTTTTTGCTCTTTCCTCTACCTCCCCCAGTGCAGAGGCCCTCACAGGTTCAGTCCCAGTATGTCTGGCCACTGGTCCCCAGTCCCCTGTGCTCAGTCCAAGTGCCACTCCAGAAATGACGTGCGCCGTTGCCAAAACGCCCAGCATTGAAGGCCCCTTAGACCACTTTCAGGATCACATGCAACAACACATAGAAACAGACTTTGCAGAACTAAATCATGCCTCTTCCTCAGAACCCATTGGCTTGTTAGCTGAAGACAAAGACCCATACAGTGCTGTTTCTCTGACCGACTCCGCTGTAGATGTAGATAAAGGCTTGGATGCAGAAACGGATCACCTGCCGCCGTGCACCGATGAGGAGAGCAGCTTTGCAGACGGTCTGTCTCAAGACAGGACCTCTCTACAGGTGTCCGAACCCTGTTTAGACCAGATCAGTCAGGACAGCCTTCTGGACGACAGCCTTTCTTCCCCACTGCCAACCATGGAGAACTCCGCCGAGACGCCAGACTCCCTGGACTCTCTGGACATCCACAGACTCGGGGGTCAGGAGGAGACCCTTAGCACCCCAGCTCCGTGCAAGCTGCAGCCCCCTTACAAGACGGCCGACAGCGGCTACGAGACGGAGAACCTGGAGTCTCCGGAGTGGAACTCTCAGCTGATTCAGGACGACGCCTCCAGGGAGAGCGAAGCCAGCTCCTCAGTGGAAGTCCCCTCTATGCCACTGGTGCCCCCGGAGATCGTCGTGTCCGAGGTCGAGAACGGACACGCAGTGGACGAGGAAGCGCAGCAACAGGAAGGCGCAGCAGACCAGCAGGAGGAAGCTCCCCCTTCCGACGTCTACATCACAGGCAGCTACAGAGACTCGGCCTACTTCTCCGACAACGAGCTGGAGACCGACAGGCGGTCCGAGGAGACCAATGGGGGGACTCCCGTCGAGGCCCCGGCCTGGCTCGGGGAGTCTGCCGAAGCAGAGCTCCGCAACAGCAGTAATGCAGTGACGCCTCCTCAGGAGACCCTGCACCAGGAGATGCTCGACTCCCTGACTGGGACGTCACAAGGCCTGTCTGATCCTGCCTCTGGCCTCATTGATGCCGTGCTCCCAGAGTCCACAAGGAACGGCGTCCCTGAGCCTGTCCTTGGGGCAGAGACGGACCGTACGGAGGACAGCCTGGTGTCTGCTGAAGCTCCTCAGAAGGAAGCCCAGAAGACCGCTGGTTTCTCTGATGTGTGTCCTTCCCCAGCAGTCTCCGCTGCAAGCACAGAACCCTCAGCGAAGGCCTCCTCCAATGTCACGGAACACTCTCCGAGGCCTCCGCTGGACAACATGGGCCACGCCAAGCTGACCAGAACGTACGCCGCTGAAATCACCCGTCGGAAGGAGCCGGACAGCGAGGGGAGGTACCTGAACCGCCGGGACGGCGCGGGGGAGGACGGGCGCGAGGACGGAATGGACGCGGACGAGGAGGACGAGAACAGCGACGACTCGGACGACGAGCGGCACAGCGCTTACCGCCTGCACAGCAGCAGCGAGGAGAGCGAGGACGACGTGGAGCACCCGGTTCCACAGATCATCTCCGACAGCAGCGACGCGGGCCACCTCAAGAGCCTGCTCAAGCCCACGTCGCTAGCAGTAGACAAAGCCTCCGCAGCGGCAGACACCAGCGACAATGACGGCTCTAAAAGAGCCGTGTCCTTTTTTGATGATGTCACTGTCTACCTCTTTGATCAGGTACCATCTGATGCCTCACTGAAACTAAAAAATGGTGGAATATTTTCTTTTTCAATTTCAGCAAGTAATTTCTGTGTGTTTTCTTACATTTCCTGTCTGTTCTGTCCGTCTTCCCTTAACAGGAGACTCCAACTAAAGAGTTGGGAGACCACACTCTTGGTTCCAACAGTCAGGTGTCAGAATTCAGCAGCCCTGCACAGTCCACTGGTTACCTGAACAGGTTCACTAACTCCACAGAGAGCTCCACTGATGAAGAAGGTAAAGCTATTCACAACGTTTACTTGTGAACATACATCAATGCAGCACTTATCCAAACAGCCCTGACAAGCTGTGTTACTGTCCCGCAGGTGGTGGCTTCGAGTGGGACGATGACTTCTCCTCGCCCGATTCCTCCTTCCTCGCCAAGGCGGCCAGTGATGTGGCAGCCTCCAAGCCCTCGCCCATAGGTGCCTCACGCTACTTCTCTCCACCGCCCCAGAACCGGGGCCCGGAGACCAGCTGGACCAGCTCCTCCTACTCCCGCTTCTCCATCTCCCCAGCCAGCATCGCCAGCTTCTCGCTCACACACCTCACCGACTCCGACATAGAGCAAGGGGGTAAGGCACACACACGCACACACGCACACACACACGCACACACACACGCACACACACACACACGCACACGCACACGCACACGTACGCACAGCAAAATAATTGTTTCATCTTGATAGTATCATAATCGTTGGACATAATTTATATTGAAATGGGAATTTCATGAATTGCACATTCCTAATGCGCACACACACACATTGTTTGCTGTTCTATCCTTTTGTTATTTAATAAAAGCTTTTAAAACTAACGCTCGATGGTGTTTTAAGCCCCCATCGTCGACTTCAAGGCAGCGCTGCGACCGTCGACTTCAAGGCACCCTAACCCTTGCCTAACCCTAGCCTTCCATGCAACGTTGGGGGCTTAAAACACCATAGTGCAAAACTACGAATGGCCAAACTGCCACCACTAGAAGCACATCTAATGTGGCTCCTTTTCCTCTTGCTCCACAGGCAGCAGTGAAGATGGAGAGAGGGACTAAGGGGAGGGAGTCTCGGCATTGAGCTATTGGAGAGGAAGTCGCCCTGACTGGTCAGGCTTTGCAAACCTCTCCCTACAGACAGTGCTTAGGACTGCAGCTTCAGACCAATCCCTTTCACTTTACTGCGAACGCCACCACTTGCACCCTCTCTATCAAGAACTCTTTTGGTCATCTTCATCCAACCGTGGTAAGGATTATTTTGACTTAAACGTGATCCTTTGCATCTCGGATCATTCCTCTCTGTGCAATCAAGACGTCATGGAACATTCTGCATTCTCCCGAAAGAGATGGCAGGAGACACACACACGCAAGCAAACAAACAAACAAACACAAAGGTGTTGAACTTCAAGAGCTTCCCCAGTGTCTTACCTGGTATCTGTGTGCGCTCTTACATACTCTGTACTTACACTGTACACACTCTTAGCTACAGATATCTGCTTTAAACGTTGACGGTTGAACTTGAATCATCTTGTTTTTTTCTCAGTGACACTGGCAACACTGGCTGTCCTCTCAAGCTACTAGATAATAGAGATTTCCTGTTCTGTGTCGATTGCCTTTTTCCTTTGAAGGAGATGTTTTCATTTTCCCCTATAGAAAAATACCACGCAGTCTGCGTTCACTTGAATCTCAGCGTCGACGTGAGTCTTCTAGTCTTCTTCCTGGGTTAGGTTGCGGTGTTAAACCAGAACAATGAGTTTGCAGCTCAGTGTTACCTCATGGGAATGGGGCACTGCTGAGGCCCAGCCAGGGAAATAACGCAGCTATGACTGTTTATATCTGGTGTGGTCTTAACCCATATGCCGTGGACACTCACAAGAGACCCATCGTTCACTCACCCGTGCTGAGGATATGACCCTCCGTACACTGAACCAATCTCAATCTCAAATCTCCATGCACCTCGCATTGCCCGACATCAGTCGACCTGCATTGTGCCTACACCATTTTGCCCCCTAATTCACACACATACACACTCCACGTTTTAGAAACGCAACCACTAATCTGGTGGATATCATGCCATATGCTGAAATGCTTAGAGGGCCGGTGATTTGTTTTCAATAAGAAAATGTAATATGAATTGTCTTCATATTTGCTCTGAAGCTGGGGGTACAGTGACTCTGATGGTTTCAAACAAAACCTACTGTAAGACTTCCTGTCAAAGCTTCCCTTTTCTTTCTGTGGTGAGATCAAAAGGGAATTGGTTTGGGGTCAGAAGATTCCTTCTGTCTTTCCCATGTCAAACATGTTAATGATGCTGAAGGACAAAATGTAAAATCTTGTATTTATTCTGTGCTTTTCAATCAGAATAGAGAGGTGGAGGGCACTTCTGTTGTAGAGCTTTCTGTATCGTGCCCTATTTTAGTAAACTTTGGACAGCAAATCTTCTCCACAGGTGAAATTGGGGAATTCCCCCTGCTCATGCCCTTCCATGGTAAATCATTTCATTGGGCTTTGTTTGTGTGTATATATTAAATTAATAAATTTCAAGCAAGATAAGCTGATTTTTCCCATTATCTTGACTGAAAGTTATGAATTAAATTGAGTTCTCTCAACACGGGTCTGTAGCAGCTAGCTGTCACACAGTTGTGTTATGGTGGCTGATGGTGTTGACTAGAGTGTGAATGGATCTGCTGAAGTAACAGGTGGATGGCCTTTGTTTAATTCACAGACAGAAGTCCCATATTTTAGCAAACCTACATCCGTATTACCAGCAGTCTCTGTGAGTTGAACATTTTATTTAAGGAAATGACCATTTTGTTTTGTTTCTTTTCCCATTGTATATTGCTTAATCTTGCACATCTGAAAAGTGTAACTTAAATGTTAAACTGTACTCATGTATATAAACGTTTAATTTTGTCTGTAAATTGGGAATGGTGTAAGCTCTAGTTTGAGGTTTCAATTTGTAATTTAAGGTGAAACAAATGACAACATATCATGGTTTTGAATGATGTGAAGATAAAGACGTTTAAATTAAGGACAATGACCAGAAGATGCAGTCATGCTGTGTCTGTATGCGTAACTTGTACATTTTAAAAATTGTGCTATTTTTACTTAATATTGATGATCCTATGTAGTGTAATTGAATGAATTGTTTATAATTACACTGTTTAATATGGAAATAAATGAAAATGTACTTCTGCATTTGGGTTTGTCAAGTTTCAGCTTCTTTACAGTACCACTACCTTCCATAGAATTGAGATCTTACACCTCTGTAGAATGAATGAAAGGGAGTGAGGGGGGGGCTCTCTGATGTGACCTATACTCTATACTACAGCACCTTTCAGTTTATAGACCCTTTCAACAATAACAACAAAAACAATGCTTGAATCTACTTCCTCTGCATTAAGATAACATATGGAATGTTAAAAAGGAAGTATTGTGGGGCCAACTATGATGCTGATAATGGAACTCTCTTGAAAGGGTCTATACATGAGTCTCAAAAAAGGAAATTCAAATAGTCTAACTGTGGTCTTCAGTGGTATGATGATGTGTTACTTACTAACAAAGATAAAACTAGGTTATGTTACAAGCATCATGCATTTGTGTTACTAATAATAACTGCATGGGACTATTATAATTCAAGAAAATATATTGCTAGTGTCCTGGCCTACCACTGACCATATTTGTATGCAGTACAGGTGATGGTTTTTGAAGCTCATCCAAATAACCTGATTCATATGGCACTGCTATGTTACAAAAATATGCAGATTTGATTCAGACAAGCAACAAAACACTAATGAAAGATCAACCACAAAATAAATTTATTATAGACATGGATCATGTACAGAGATACCCTTACATTGTTTCAAGGCAGCATATTGTAAATAATTTAGGTTAGTATGTTATGATCAAAAGATCTGCCATGTAACAATATGAGGCTTTCCATGAGAATATGGACAGGTCATGATCGGATTTACATGTGATGAAGTTGAAGATGGGAGTTGAAAGGGTTAACTCAGAGACCAAAATAAATCCCACAGCATCCTCATGTGATGTTAATACCTAGTTATTAATACCTTTATATTAATGGTTACTACCATTAATAAACAAATATTCCATTTAACAGAACACAATACATATCTGTGATGGTCAGAAATAAAAAATAACAAAATCATGCTTCAACACAAAATCAGACAAAAGTCACTTGGTGGTTAATAGGAGAGGAGTGTGGTGTGTGTTAGTGTCTTCAGATCACTGGACCAGAAGGCATGCAGGGTGTGAGTAACTCCATGCCAGATGACCCCTGACTGACCCCAGGACAGTGGGCTGCAGGCTTATTGTGATGGGGGGGGGGGGGGGAGAGAGAGAGAGGACAGTGACTTAGTGGATGACCACACACTCAGCATGCAATGATGTTCCCATTCACCTGCCTGGGCGTGCGGGGGGGCAGTGGACTGCGGGCAAGGGCGCGCGGAGCGTCCTGGGAGTTCCCCCTGGTCGACAGGTGCTCCCATCCTCCCTGTATGGGCACAAGATCACACACACACACACACACAAACACACATTGACACGGACAGTCCTTTTCAGTTCAGGGCCAGCATTAACTCACTAAATAGTAGATCAAGTTTGTTGTGCTATTGATTTTACGTTATGTCGAATTCATTGCCTTGGTGAATAGTGGATTAGGATATCTCGGGGCATATAACTGTAAAATCTAAGAATAATATGTTATTTATAGGTTTCCTCAGGCATAATTAGACCAAACATGAGTTAATATGAACTGGCGTAACTGTAGACGTCGACGCTTCTGAGTGCTATAAGCTGAGCTGTGTTTATCCCAACACCATCTCCTCAACGCTACCCTTTTAAAGACTATAGCATTGGTCAGGGTTTGCTCCAGGCCAGCAGACACTCACCCCGATGCCAAAGTCCCAGCTCTGGCCTTTGGGCTGCATGGGCTGCACACCAGCCCGGTGACAGACAACACCTGGACTGTCCGAGGGACAACCTGGCACCTTCTCTGCCATAATCCACACCTGGAGAAAAGAAGCACACCAGTCAGCAAGCCCTTCAGCTCCGGCCATCTTTCCCCAGAGTGATCTTTTAAATATCTGCTGTCATGACCTACCACTACATAATATTAGTAATTATCACCATTGCTAATTAATTATAATCTCAGTTTCACTTACAGACAGTTGTCTGAAACTATGACCACTACGTGAAGAACAATAAAAGGATCATTTGGATGTTGATGTCTTGTACCTGATCGAGTGGCCCGACAGAGACCTTGCTCACGTTGTTGGAGATGAGTTCCCACACTGTACCTTGGGGGTAGCTGGGGGTCACACCCTGTCTGTACCACAGATTACCTAAATACAGAGAGTGGGGTGAGTAATGTGTAAAATGGCCTCCTTAATGAATAATGGCCAAACAGTAATAGTAGTCATTCTCGTCATGGTTCTCTGAAAGGTTCCTGTCAGATTGACTCAGCAGAGCAAAAAGAGGGACACGTGAAGAACGCTCACTGTTCTCGTCCACGGCGTAAACAGACGTCCGTCCCACGGAGAGCTGCTTGAGGTTCTGTTTAGGTGGAGAGGGGATGTGGTACCAGCAGTCACCTGCAGAAGAGAACAGCAGTCGGAGTGCAGAGCACAAACAAAACCACCAAAACCAAACCAAGTGAAATCCCCCAGTCATACACATGGCTTAACACAGTCAGTAACGCAATGTTACACCAAAGTTGTTTGTTTTTCAGATGAATGGACGATTCTACATACTGTATGTCTCCTCAGCAGAAGGTCTTACCTGCAGGATTCTGGGCAGACACAGAGCCCCGGTAGAAGACCGAGTTGTCTCGGGCGATGGCCCACACCTGGTGACCTCCACCAATGGAAATGGAGCAGAATGGCTGAGAAGTGCCGATGTGAAGCCAGGAGCTGCCCTGAGGGGAGTGGGAAGCACATTGGTCACTGATACAGCCTGCTGTCTAAGGGGCTTAGCCGTGTTTCCTGGGCTGGTCATTCTATCTTTATTAATCTACACCTACTAGTCTTCAGTTTCATGTCACTTGTATGACATGTGAGACTCCACACAATTATCTCACTGACTGCGTGACCCAATGGAATCCCAAATGAGATGGCATGTATGTTGCTAAAGGCATATTGTCCTACAGTACATCTAGTCTGCTGAAAGGTTAGTGTCATGGGTCCTTACAGCAGGGTTTTCTCTGGTCACACCCAGGCGACAGAGCACATCTCCTCTCTCACTGATGGCCCACAGGGGCACCTGCTCCATGCTGCTCTTAGCCAAGCAGGGCAGGATGGTGATGTCACTCAGTGGAATGGGCGGGACTTCCTCCCAGGGGCCAGTCAGTTGTAATCTACACTTCCTGCCGAGACAGGCCATGGACAGACAGGTTAGGTATTCAATTCAAGGAAATTCAGTTTTATTTATTTATACTGTATACTCTGATCACCATTGTCTCAAGGCCAAGAACGTCACATATTACCAACCGTCCCGCATTTCCAACCTCTTACGTGTATGTGTCACTTACTATTAATTTCTATACAAACCAAGATGGCGGATTCCTAAAGAAACGCAAGCACCCACACCATAAGTGTATCTAAATTAGCTATGTACCAAAAATTACATTTTTACTGTGACTCGAAGAGCTGTAAACAGTCTTCTAAGGCTGCGTGTACAAATCCGCTTGGAGCTCCAGTGGAATTTTGAATTGCGACCAGAATTCTTGGGCTAACCGTTAATGTGCCGTGAGAAAGGTTGGGAATAGGCACCCACCAGCCCGTATATTTCAGCCAGTAAAAGCTCCAGTAAGAGTCAAACTAGATTTTGTTAAAATCTACACACCTATGACTACTGAAAAATGTAAGGTTAATTTATTAAATGTTATTTTGAAGTATTAAAAAACATTGTTTTAGAATTTTCGAACGAAATGGTTGGTAATTAGAACGTTTACTAAAGCTCAGGCTATTGCATTCCTGTCTAACAACAAACCACAACACTGAGGAGACTTACCTGACCCAGCGCCTCCTTCTCACAAAGTCCTTGAGAGTCTTGTTGCCAGTATAGGCTCTGTCCAACCAATACCATGTTTCTCATTATTAATAATATCACTAACATTTGCATATATTTAAACTGGTCACTGTGATCATAGCTGACGTTTTCTTACAGTTTATCGAACTACTGGTTGACATTTTGCTGGCTGTTTCCTTTGTAATTCCCTTCATAAAAATACCAACCAACTGAATAAATTCTGCATCAATGCATTTGGAATAAATGTTGAATTGAAAGTTTAACTATTTTAGGTCATGATAGCACTGAGCACACTTACGCAGTGAAGTCAGCGGCATACTGCCAGCCCTCCTTGTCTGTCCCTTCCGGGGCACTGTAGTCGATAGCCCAGTCTGTTACCTGCATGAGCAGCATGTGTTTATAAGTAATAGTTAAAGAGAGTGGTTCAATATACTGTACTGACCAAAAGACTTCAGAGCAGCTGCATAGTCTTTTAGAATCTTTGACATTTTAGAGCGAGAAATAAATGGGCATTGAAAAAAGTAGGCCTAACCACAACCACTCAAGCAAGCAGTAATGGAAAAAGCTAATAACCCGATAAACACCAATGCTGCATTGAAATATATTTGTCTTAATGTATTTTAGCAATTTAGTCAATTTTGAAACTGCTACAACAAAATTCCCTGATATTCCCTGACTTTGCCCCCAACAATTATAACATTCCCTGACTTTCCATGTCTAAAATAGATTTGATCTAAAAATAGATTTTCTTTAAAACAAAATAGATTTTATTAAAATTCTATTCTATTCCAGAAATTCCATGACCCGTGGGAACCCTGCAGCACCCAAACTGGTATTAGCCTGCCCTTTACTATCGGTGAGCCCGTGAGGGCACCCACCCAGGTCCACTGCGGTGAGGGCGGTTTGGTGCCGGCTTTGGTGCACTCCTTCAGCCCAGAGGCATCGCTCCACATATGGCGGTCCATGGGGAGACCCCTGGAGTAGAGACAGGGAAGGACCAACACGTCAGTGACCAGCTCCACGGCCAGCAGTCCAAACCAGGCACAAGATGAATGAGAGAGAGAAAGAGAGAGAAATATAGACATACTTGTCTGTGTATCCTGTCAGAGGGATCCAACGCTGGTTCTCGAAGATGAATATGCTCCTAACGTCTGCCTGTGGATGCTGATGATCCCGGCTGTCTGCTGGAAATACAGAGGCAAAATATTTGACACCGCACATTCACATACACACACACCCAACACACACGTATTATATATGGGGACCGGGACAGTTGTGGACATTTGGGGTGGAAGGCCACTGAGACGGGGGGGGGTGTTGAGAGGAAAAAAGAGATGGTGCACAGGTCAAAGTTCAGTGGTGAAGTAGGGATAGTAAGCAATGCTGAGAAACAGGAGAAGGGGGCTGGATTTCAGAGGGGAAACTGACCGGGTCAAAGCAATGCAGAGAAAAGGAGCGTTTACCCTCCGCGGAGCATCCCCTGTGACCAGTGTAGACCCAAGCTGTGTGATCAAAGCCAATGCCCCACACCACACCCAGACTATTACACTCCACCGTGTGCAGGTGGCCTGGGACCTGATACCAGAACCTGCACCATGGCACACACAGACACAGACACAGACACACACACACAGACAGACAGAGACAGACGCACAGATTGGTGGATGCTGGCAGCCATGCCGTGGGAGAAATGCCACAAATAATGTTAATGAATGCACAAGTCCGGTAACACACGACAGCACAGCAGAGCTAAAGAAAATAGGTGAAAGGCTGAGTCAGCTCCTATTTGTCTCCAAGAGTTTAGTGTCCATGAAGAGGCTCTATATGCTGTCTTGGCCTTGCCAATGGTAAAGTATTAGAGTGCACATGCAGAAAGAAGAGGCCCATCACTTGATTATTCCCTTGATTATCATATGGGAGCTCCTGTGAACATGTCAACCCAGTCATGCAGAGAAACAGAGAAGGAGAAGACTGGAAGGTATTCTGACAGACTCACATGTTGTCACAGGCTGGGTTTGGTGTTGACGCCTCTAGGCTCGGCGTAGGTTCATGCACCATGATGTCTCCCTTGGAGGTTACAGCCCACAGGGCCTGTTCGGAGGGCCAACCCACAATGCCCTTGCTGTGGCAGCAGGACTCACCGAGGAGAGACAGCTGCAAGAGGGAGATTTGAGAAGTGCAATAAAAACTCAGCATTGCATGGCACAAATGCAATACACCTCTTTCTGTGCAAAAAAAAATTGCTATCTGAAAATGGGTACTGTCCTTTGGTCTGGGGCCATGAGCTCAGCACAGTAATGTGAGTACCCATTGTTGCAGGTCTTGCTGAGTAGGTGTGGAGAGCAGTAGTGGCCACCTCTGTCTGGTCCTCTCTGCTGTGTAGATGGCAAAGCAGTATGGGGATTCCCTCACCTTGGGGACCAGTGCTGTCACTTCACTTATGGGTGTGCAAAGGAACTGAGAGAGAGAGAGAGAGAGGGGAAGAGAGAGATAGAGAGATAGACACTTAAGTTTACTATACTAAATATGTTTGCTCAATATCTGAATATTCTGGTACACTACCTTAAGAAAATGACTTATAAATCTTAAACCATTTTCACAAACTGGCTCTATTTACTTTTGTCTCCTTTTTCTACCTTTTTCTCATCATTTTGTTTGTAGTAGAGATAAAGGATGTCGTCTCTTCTGCCCTGCTCTGTGATGGCCTGCTCCAGGGCAATGCTGACCTCCTCCCACTGGTGGGGCTGCCAATCTCTCCACCAGCGCAGGTGTCCTTTAGTGACACTCACCGACTGTGCCAAGCGATAGAAAAAACAAACAAAACAAACAAACAAAAACAAACAAAAACAAATCCAGTTTCAGTGCATGTGTAGAACCTTCAGGGTGGCTGTGTGCAGTCCGGTCAGACCTTTAATGAAGGTTTCTCAACTTTCTTTCTGTTTCGCTCTCACCTTTTCAAAGATCTGTTCCTCTGACGCCTCCTTCTTTTTTTCACCCGAGGCATGAGCTGGAGTGATGGATAAAGAGAGAGAACTTGACTCTGGGGGAGGAGAATAAGAGAGACACACACGGAATGTGTTATGAGTGTGTGTGTTTATACACTTATCAGATCAATAATGGAGGGGTTGAAATTTCCCACAGCTCAGAAAAGGATACAAAAGTCAGATTAGTGCTGGAATTAAAATCCAACTTATATAAACCTATATAAATGCCACAGTGATGTCTTACTGTCTGCTGAGGACTCCAGCCAGTCAACCTTGGAGGTTGAGATGAGAACACAGCCTCCCCCACTGACCCAGGCCCACGGCGGCCTCTCCTCCACCTCGGGCAGCTCCAGGGGGTAAGTAGCCACAGAGACCCGCTGGGCAGTGGCCCCTGCTGGGCCAGCAGGACGCTTGCCCTTGGCCTCTTCCTCCAGATCCACGTTGCTCCACGGGTCGACCCCAGCTGCCTGGGAGGGAGCTTCGCTCGAGGTCAGAGGGACCTCCTCCTCCTCACCGTCTTCCCCTTGGGCCTCAGGGTTCTCTGCGGGGACCGTGGTCAGTGGCGTCCTGCCCGCGGGCCTGATGGTGCACTCGCGATCTGACACCAGAGCCGAGATGAAGCTGTCGCTGGTGATCTTGGGGATGGTCGCTTTTGGGACTGGGCTGTCCGGTCCCCCCAGGGAGTCCTCCAAGCCCAGCACCGAGCCCTGGGACGAGTCGGTCATCTCCCCACTGAAGTCATGGCTGCAGGGGAAGGCCAGAGAAGAGGGGCCAGCAACGATCAAAACAATTCCAATCATCACAATGACATAGGAGCACAGGGGACAGTCCCACAACAACTGCCTGCAACAAGGCGCCATCTACTGGTAGTAAATAGTATAATATTCCCAAAATAAACTCATTTAGAGTGTGTGGCTTTTTTTCTTACTGACCCAGAATCAGTATCAACACTGAGATCCTCTCTGTGTCAATGAAAGAAATTGTTACACTGAAACATAATCTCATTTTCTGCCGGGCAGTAAAAAGCAGCTGCACTACTGGAAGTGGGGAAGCCTTGGCGGCCTGCCTGGCGGACTGACCTTGGCTGGCCGTCGGCAGGTCGAGCGCTGTCCCACTGGGCAAGCACTGGAGTCCAGCCAGTCCCTGTCACCTGGCTGGCGGTCACCCCCTGTCGGAAATAGATGGTGCGGTCCTCGCTTCCGATGCCCCACACCTGAAAAGTGCAGACACAGCCACAGCTTGCACAACCAAATCCATACTCAAGACTACACCTCAGTGTCTTCATTTCATCCGGTCGTAAAGCTCCAATACTGCTTGTCCAGTGAGTAGTTCTCCTTACTATGATTAGCTTGTTTGGAGGGCAAGGAGGTGGGGTGTGGGGAGTGGGGGGTTGAGGTGACAGATTTGGTTACTCAGTGCAGTTTACGGTCATCCATTCCTGACAGAAGCTGGACTTGGTGTGAAAGATGCTGAGGCTGATGGTGGGAACAGCTAACACAACCGGTCAGGACACCGATGGCTCAGAACACGGTGGGAGAATCTGCACACCACTGTCTCTTGGCCTGAGCTACTGGAGTAACTTCACCTCCACACATGGTGCAGGCTCCCAGGCCAACAATGGAGTAGAGCTCTATAGACCAGATAGTTCTCCTCTGAGTTACTATATTTTTGTGAGTAGATATATTTTTTGTAAATAGACCAAGACAAATGCACTGTGCAAGTCAAATATGTTCTGAAGCTAAAACAAGGTTTCTAACTCAATCAGCCCACCTCTCCTTCCACCCATCTCTGTCCTGATTTGACCTCGCAATTCCATGCCCATAGAGATCCGATTTTGTCTGGTCCATTTGACCAGTTATAGCTTATGTACTTTTAATTAAAACATAATATTAATATTTATTATATATTATATTATATAACATATTATATTATATTTACACACCAATATTGGACCTGAGGGCTCCTCCAAAGAAGCACACACACACACACACACCCAGTCATTTAGGGCATGAGATGCATAATATGGCACAGAGAGTTGCAGCCAGACTCAAATTAGCCGTGGTCCTGCTGGCCTCACCAGAGTGCAGAATACAGCAAAAGGATATATATGGCAGGGTCCTCTAGGGGCGGCGGCTACCGTGGATGGCAGCCAGCCGTGGAGCCCGACGGGGCTCTCGTTTCAGAGCAGCAGGGGTCAGGTGTGTGTGTGTGTGTGTGTGTGTGTGTGTGTCTGTGTCTGTGTGTATGTGTGTGTGTGTGTGTGTGTGTGTGTGTGTGTGTCTGTGTGCGTGCGTGCGCACCTATGTGTACATATGTGTGTGTAAAAGTATGTTTCTCTGTCTTTCTGTGTATGTGTGTGTGTGTGTAAGAGAGAGAGAGAGAGAGAGAGAGAGAGAGAGAGAGAGAGATAATATTTAACTGTGTGTGTGCAAATGTATGTGTGTGTGTATGTGTGCATGTGTTTATGTGTGTGTGTGTGTGTATGTGTGTGTGTGTGAGAGAGAGAGAGAGAGAGAGTATGTGACATACGGAGAGGGAGAGAGAGAGATTAAGGGGCTAAGGTGGGGGCCTTGGTGGCTGCATCGCTGGCAGTTTTGCCCTCCTAGACTCAGCAGCAAGTGACCCACACTGCCCCCGCCCAGGCAGAGCTCTGAAAGGAACACTGGGGAGAAATGTGATTCGGCCAACTAATGCTTTGCTAATGAGAAGCCAAGAGGCGGGGAGGGGGGTAGAAATGAAATGAAAGGGTGGACATAGGGTATAAATAAGATGGGCAAGACATAGGTCAGTACGTTGCTGCTCTGGAACATTATGGTCCTAACCCACATTGTATGACAGATCAAATGCTGTTTATATCCTCAAAGATGCAACCGCAGCAGACTGACTGGAACCGGCCGGGCACCAAGCCAAAGAGGAACCTTTTCAGCATAGATAGATAGATAGATAGATAGATACTTTATTGATCCCCAGGGGATCAATAAAGTTCTGGTGGATGTGTTTCAAATGGAACTCACCTGGTCGGTGGGCCCCACGCTCACCATCAGCATCTCTCCTGATATGTTTATCCACCCCGATCCACAGGGATTGTGGGAGTTCACTCCCCTTCTGAACCATACCTAACCCCAGGCACAAGGGCAAGAAAGCAGTCATTTACAATGGTAACACCAAAGTTTGAGAACACCAACAGTAAATTTGTATCATCTAAACCCATGCTAATCTGAGTTGCGTGAGAGCCTTGAAACTTATCTATCACTATTGATAAGAACAGACCAAATACAATACACTGTTTGATGGTCCTAGTTGAACGATGTTAGATGTGTAATATTTTACTTTGTTGTCTTTGGTGATGGCCCACACCACGCACATCCCCACAGACACAAGGGCAGCCCCCATGTTCTTCTTAGGAGGTTCCACCACTGTCCAAGATGATCCTTTAAGGCAGAAGATACATCTCACAAGATTGTACCGGTATATGAAGTCAAAATGCCTTTAACCAAGATAATAGGGTACCCTTGGTATTAAACATAATATTAGTTTGATGACAAACTTATTTGGGTATGTACAGGTCTATTTGAGTGTATATCCTAGAACGTTTTTTAATGTATTATAATACTGTAGCATTAATAAAACATATGCAGATATGTAAAGCCTATACTGTACTAACCTTTGGGTTGTTCGCAGCTAACACCCGTCCGAACCAGAAGCTGGCCATCCCATAATACTGCCCACAGCAGGTCTCCAGGGCCACAGCTCACCTGGGCAACCTCACCGGGGGCTGCCACCTCCTCCCAACCACAGCCCTCTGGTCTCAGGTGCTGGATGCCGCTGCGAAACCACACCTGTGTTCCCCAGACACACACAGTTCTCACACACACAATCACATACCTTCTGCCCATTCCACTGTCTGTTTCAATGTCTGAACTAAGTTCTTTATTGTCACACACACACACACACACACACACACACACACACACACACACACGTACGTTTAAGTAAACAGCAAGGTTCTCATTTGACATTTGACCTATCCACCGCATTTGACCTATCCTCTGCATTTGACCTATCCTATACTTGTGACTAGTCTAGAGGAATACGCCTGGATTCAGGGGAAAATAGGGCGGGGGTGAATTTCTCTGATTTCGAACAAAGCTTTTTTCAATAGCCAATCACGGAGAGGTGGCAGACCTTGTGAGTATGCACATGTACTGGGTGTTTCATGAAAATACCGCAGACAGCGGACTAACAACCAAAACAATGGCGTTTAGTTTGCCTTTGTAGCCAGCCTTTGCTTAGGCAAATGAGACATAACTTTTAAGGTTTAAAGCAAAGGTTGTTATGAGCTTTAATTTCTTCAAAAATTGGCTCTAAATTGCAAAACATGCTTCAATTATGTTTGTATCGGCAGCCATTTCGTACTGGTTTCGGTAGGAACTTTTCTCCATGAACACAACAGAAGTGAGATCAGCGGGCGTCTCTGAAAGTAGTTGTTTTCTGGTTGTGAAGGTTTTGGCCCAGAAGTTCGTTCAACATGATGCAAGCTTCTGGGTACCCAGATTAACTTAGGAGCAGCAAGCACACTCACTAGAGGCAGGAAGCAGGGGGGAAGCAGCAGAGCTGTACCTGAGGGGCAGTTGAGGGGTTAAGTGTCTCGCTCAAGGGCACAGCAGCCGTGGATGTTAAGAGAGCGGAAAGTACTGTCCACCCACTCTCCCCAACCCACATTTTCTGAATTGACGACCTTTCGGTAACAAACTCGTTTCTCTAACATTTAGGTAATGGCTTGGCTGCCACCTAGGGAAGGGTCAAGGTCTCTCCTCAGCAGCACACAAAAAGCAGTCATACTCTATACACAAATGAAAACACACTCAGACACAACCACACACACACAGTCATACATACATAGTCATATGGAATGACAGGTGATTCGCAGTACTTAAACTGTACACAAATCACCTGAACCCCAAGCGTAAACTGAGACATTCCTGACATTTCCTTAGGGGTTGAGTGTCAGTTGAGTAACTTGAGAGGCTCTGAAGGTACTAATTACACAGACTAAAAATAGTTCACTAAAAATAGGATGAAAGAAAAATAAGACTAAGAATCTGCAAACAACAAATACAAATGTCACTTTAACAGAATTCATCAACTGAGATTTGTGGTTCATATTATAAAATCGCACCAAAGAAACATGGAGACTTAAGTATAAGTATAAGTATAAGTATAAGTATAAGTATAAGTATAAGTATATATACTCTTTTGATCCCGTGAGGGAAATTTGGTCTCTGCATTTAACCCAATCCGTGAATTAGTGAAACACAGCACACAGTGAGGTGAAGCACACACTAATCCCGGCGCAGTGAGCTGCCTGCAACCACAGCGGCGCTCGGGGAGCAGTGAGGGGTTAGGTGCCTTGCTCAAGGGCACTTGCAGTCTTAAGAGAATTATTGAAAGGATGTGAGGAGTGAATAAAAAAACAAATTAATCATTTGACTTCTTATGCCAAGAGAATAATTCTTCAGCATGTCAGAAGAGGCCACTGTCATACATACATGCCATGCCTGCATACCCTCACCTCTCAACTCAAGTCCATTTTTGATCCTCCTCTGTCAGCATGGTGTATGGTACTACACTGGTCTCTAGTGGCAGTATATTCTAGGTGCACCCAACTCTTTAGTACTTTGCAATCACCAATAGACCTCTGAAGTTCACCTACAAAAAAGCTGCCGTCTTTGGCCATATAAAGAGATCCAGTATCTTGCGATTTTTCCTATGGGAAAATAATATGGGCATTTTGAATAATCGCACCAGAAAGACAATGTCTGAAATGCAGACATTTTGCTCTACACACTTTTGTCCTCTGCCTTCGAATGGGTTCTGTCAGTATGTTAAGACGGTGAACTATGATTTTTGCTACCCCAGAGCTAACGTGCAGTGCAGCTTGCCATAGGTAGCTTCGATCAACACCCGGATCTCCTTATATGGGCATGATCTTTGCAGCTTTGATTCCTTATTGTAGGCAAACTTCAGAGGTCAAAGTTCAATCTGTAGGTTATGACACGGATGCCATGATAGGAGAGGTGCATGATGGCTACTGTTGTCACCTACCCTCCCTTGCTGGGACACAGCCCAGAGGTAAAGGCGCTTCTCACTGCTGTGGCTCATCAGGTGACCTCCACAGCTGATGTCAGTGAAGGGTTGTGGAGGGGGCCTCCCTCTGTCCAGGGAAATCTGAAAATGAACCCAACAACATCATAAATAATGTCTTAATAGTCTTAATAGACTGTCTTAATAGTCTAACCTCTTTTTTTCATACATATAATTATTTTTTTACTTGAATTATTAATTTCCAACATTCCAATGGGATATTCTGACAAACACTGGTAGGAGTAAGAGACCTAGGCTGTTCCCTCCCAGAGGCCCTTCAGAGATGCCTTACCTTAGACCACGAGCCAAAGGCCCTGTAGCGTCTGTTCCGAAGCCATCGTCTGCGGCGAACACAGGAGTTCCACTTTTTTTCCTTGCTGAAGCTGGCAGGAAAATCCACGGCATACTCCCATCCCTGAAATTCAAAACAGGGACACATATAGAAATACACTTTTCCCTTTCTCCATTCCATGAGGACTATCTGAAAAGGAAACCCAACTCAGTCAGCTCTCTAATCTAGATTTTACAGATCCAGTCTCATCATTTCTGGCACATCCAATCAAATTACATCGTTTCCTACTGTGGGGGCAGTCGTGGCCTACTGGTTTGGGCTTCAGGCTTGTAACCGGAGGGTTGCCAGTTCGAACGGCTGAAGTGCTCTTGAGCAAGGCACCTAACCCCTCACTGCTCCCCGAACGACACTGTAGCAAGGCAGCTCGCTGCTCCGTGTTAGTGTGTGCTTCACCTCACTGTGTTCTCACTGTGCGCTCTGTGTGTTCACTAATTCACGGATGGGATAAATGCAGAGACCAAATTCCTTGTATACGCAAGTCTACTTGGCCGAGAAACCTGATTTACATTTACATTAAAAAGAAGCAATTGGCTGACAGTGTGTATGTCTTGATTCTGAGCCGCTTTGGTGCCCATTTATAGAGCCTGGGCTGTTCACATACACAGAACTTTTTCTGAGTTCATAATGGACAGACAGCTATAGAATTTAACTTAATTTGACGACAAGCGTAATGGATTAGAATTAAGGACTACTCCTTTATTGTAAAGCCCCAACGTGGGAAGTAGGGGAACAGTTTTGATTTTGGTGTCCCCATACTGACAAAGTATTCTAGTCATAATAAAATGCATTTTTGGGTGTGGTAATTAATACAGTCAAGCAATCATGAAATGAGTCAGAGCATCAGACACACCCCCGTGTTGGTAGATGGTCTTCCACAGCTCTCATCATGCACAAACCAGTCACCCTCCCACTCCCAGCTCTCTGAGGGCAGCTGGAAGCTGTGCAGAGGCTGAGAGTTAAGTCCCGCCTCATCCGTCCATGACCAGCGGTCTGTGGGCAGCAGCGAGTCTGTGAAACCATCCAAGGGATTCCAGCGCTGCAAAAAAAGCATGATACAGTCAGGGCAACCACATAACCGGTTCCATGTGTTCCGATTGGATGATTAAAGTTCTCAAAAAACTGATGATCAAAGCTCTAAAGAGGGAGCGTACTGAGTGTGAGATCAACCTACAAGTTACTCATCTTGCACTCACTGGATCATCTTCCTGAATGTCAATATTCTGATCAGAACAAGTCTGGGCAAATTACTAAGTCAGCACCAGTCAGAGGCTATATTTATTGTTTTGTACTTTTATGATGTCATCACATCACCAAAAGTAGGCTGGTTTTACCAAAAATATCTGGCAGTATTTTTAAAGTACAAAAATGATACAAAATATGAAGCCATTTTCTTCAACCCAATGAAATAGGTATTTCAAATATATGAAGGCCTACTATAGGCTAAATAGGTAGTGCCAATCCCTGTCTACATGTTATTCCTTGTTTTTTTCTTAGACAGAGTGTTAAATATGCCTATTAGTTTTAACAAATCACCTGGTTTTCATACGTTTCTTCTTGGTAACGTATTGCTGTATCACTTGGGTTAACGTTGAGGTAAAGTTGATTGTCGCACCCAATACCCCAGCAACATTGCTTGACAGCCGCTACGCGTTTCAGTTCCAGCACTTTGTCCTTCGAGCGCTCCCAACGCCCTCCAGCGGTGGACAGGCAGTACACTCTTCCATACACATCCACGGCCCACAGGAGGGAACAGTTCATCATGGATCCCTACGGCAGAGCGCCTCCGGGTTCCCTCAGGATAGAACTCCGGCCGAAGCTCTTTCCCTGTAGATTATAAAAGGAACTCTCATACGAGCAGAGAATACAGTCATACAGTCATGCGCGCACAGACGTCTCCATGTGATTTAGCTACAGTCTGCTGAACGCAGAGTTATGTAGTTGATGCGCTGACATGTTTTAATGATGAAGGACAACACTATGTCGAGTATTACTTAAATTAAGTCCCCCCCCCTTTTTAACCCGGTTTTAGCAGTTTATTTTCTGGCATATAATCGTCTATCTAAAGGACAGACGTAACCTAGTTTAAGGAAAATGTAGCCTATCTTTTACGTCTGGCAACCGCTTTGACGGGACACTTGACAACCGAGTCTGCAAAGCAACCATGACATTGGACACCTATGTGGAAGAGGGTTAGACTTCAAAACCTTTAAATAATTCCTGAACATGACAATAGCCTTTTCACTTCCTTCTCCGAATACACCGACATAAACTTGCAACTAAATGTTACAATCTAACAACTGCATCCCGAACAAAGCATAAATATAACTTACCTCTGCAATTGGGTGGTGTGTGAACTCCAATTGTGCCCCCTAATAGCCTACATCAAGTAGCAAAGATAAAGCAATAATATTACAGGACATGGGAGATCATAGCTGAAATGTTACGGGATTAGTTTCTCATACAGAATGTCCTCCCGGGTAAAATAGACAAAAATACTGAAAACACCCTTTTCGGCCCATACAGTTTATTCCCATTGTGAGGAATATTCCTACTGACTCAAAATCCACGACAGGAAGTTGAGGTATTTATTACGGATTGGCTGTCATGCTATGAAGCCTGTGCATCCTCGTCACCGATTGGACAATCCCTTCAGGATGGGGCGTTTTACCCCGTCTGCTACAGCTGTTTAGCGGAACTATTTACATGTAGAATTATTTATAATGCGCAATTTCAATAATTTAAAACGTTGATCAAAACATTGGTTCACCGAAAGGTTTGGCGAAAGATGATCAAGTTCATTATTTTCTTCTGCCTGTTACCACTGCAAAACAAAATGGAACATCTCAGGAACATTTGTTTTACATATTTTGTAGACCTACTTTCAAATTCAAGTGGATGCATTATTATTTAGGCTTGCATTCTGGTCATGTTAGCTTAGCCTAGTATGAGCAAGCCTCTGGTTTTGTTCCTAAATGATTAAATGTAATTTGTTGAATCTCAGTCAAGACCCATTGTGGTTCCCTAGGTCAGTTCAATTACCTTGGTTGTTTTAGTTTTTATTCACTTAACTTAAACGAAAAGCAAGGACGGTTCAAATGTCACAGCAGATCACATTTATTACAAATATTATAAGCCACCTTAAGACAAATCTGCGTCAAGGTAGCGGAGCTGTTGCGTTTGTGCGGCGGTAAAGAGGAATGTCACTTTAAGACGCGCTGCGCTTTGTAGACGCCCATTGCATCACATGATTGCTGTCTTGTGACAGACCCGATAGCAGGAAAACGATTTTTGAGTTTCAAAGGAGTTTACGTAAACAACTTTGAAGGTGATGGTGGACGAGAGATGAGTTGGTAAACGAAATGACGTTAATTTAAATTGAACCCAGTCTTAACTATACGTCGTCTTAATTTGACCAAGTGGTAATGGGTTTGGGAGGTATTACCGACTTGGCGCATGGCGAGTGGTGAAGTTTCTAGTTTCTTGGTCGCGTTGTCTTTGTTTTGTCACACGTTTTTACTCTTTCAGTCGCGCACAGGCACTTTTTAGAATTGCATGACGCTCAGGGGAAATCAACAAAAATCAAGACCTCAAGGTGAGAGTGCAGGCAGCTGAGATTACAGTGATACAGAAAATCTGAAAGCGTTAACAGACCATGTCGGATATGGATAATAAACCCCTTCTGCAAGACAAGCCCCCAGCTTATAACACTGTTTCGGGGCCGTATGAATATGGTCAACAGCAAAATTATGGCGCTATCCCAGCGGCTGGCCCGCCACCTCCTGGATTTCAGCAGCCACCACCACCGCCGCCCTATAACTATCCCGCTGGACAAGGCAAGTGTACTTTCCCTTTTAAAAAAACAATGTGTGCGCCTTATGTTTATGAAATATCTCACCTTCTGATGTGACTTGGTAGCTACTTTTTAGGTAGCTACTTCTATATGTGTGTAACAATAATGTAACAATTTAACGCATTGTTGGAATCGGGTGAATATTGCCTGAAATCTTTCAGATAGGGGCCTCACATAGGCTAAGGATAGTTTTAAACTTTGCTCTGTGTTGGGGTGCTCTTAGTAAACGTGTGTCTTGTTGTGTGAAGACCAAATACTGTATGTGAGTTTTTACAGTAAAAGTTTAAGAGCGTTTGATTACAGAATAAAGAAACGATGGCTGCTCTACAGTAAAGCGACAGGCTGTAGGCCTATCTTCTCTGAACGTCGTCTGTATCATACATCAGCCTGCCTCTTTCACGACATTTGGCATTTGAAACTAGACACAGAACAAGTAACTGCTTCCTCATATGCCATATTTATAGCTAGGGTTATAAACGGTTTTATTGAGTTAAATGGTTTTCACTTAAAGTACTGTAACTAAGTCCTTACTATAAAAACCTTCCTCCATTGATTAGAAGAGATACTAGTTCGACCCCTTAATTGTTGTTGCCATATGAAACTTCATTGTACACAAACTTCAGCAAGTGTAACACAGCAAGTGTTAAAGAGTTTGTCGGACAGTCAGATGTACCTCAGGTCTGTGACCACTCTCTGTACCCTCTCTGACTGCAGCTTATCCTGCTGTGCCAGGCCAGGTGCCAGCTGTGGCTCAGCAGCCCACCTTCGGCGGCACTTACACCATCATCCAGCCCTCCGTGGTTGTGGTAGGGGGCTGCCCTGCCTGCAGGTAAGTCTGACTCTGCCCGCCAGAGAAACAGGTTCTCACCGCTCTGACTCCAAACCAGCTTAAAGCAGATAGGGCACAATGGTGACTGAGTGGGGGAAAAACATGTAGGTAGGTAAATAGATAAATAGAAGTGCTTTTAGTACCACAGTTTATTTCAATTCTGGTCATTTTTAACTTGTCATATCACCTACACAACATTGTAAACACAAACAAGCATATCAAAGGAATTCTCTCAAAAAGTTCACTGAGTTTTCTGGCTGCTCAGGAAGTTCCACATATGGTAAGATTCAGACATTTCAGTGTATCCAGAGTACTTTATGAATCATTAAGCTACATGACTATGCCAGTTACATCTCCCATTGCTGAGTGCTCATCAGAGTTCATCTTCACTGAGTCATTGTTTAACCGACATAAAGTGACTGAAGCCAACCGTTGTGTCACAAGAGAGCATTTTGCGGGTGGCTTATTTCCTGTTTAAGACCATGTGTTACTATGTTGACAGAAACAGTGTATTTTTACTTTGCAAAACATTTTCTTTGTTGCTTTAACATTTTTTTAGACATTAAGGCTTAGTGTTAAAATCGCCTCGCTTGAAATTATATTTGACTTGGCTGGTCTAATTTCTTGGTCAAACTGTGGTTGAAAGTCTTTATTCATGTGACTGTTAAGGCAGCAACCATGTCAGTGGTGGTTTGTTCCCTGTGTCATTATTCTGTACTTTCCAGATGCAGAGGCAGCGAATTTGTTGCTGACTGCTTCCTCTTCAACTGGGAAAAGTGATTAGTTACATTGTTAGCCAACATAAAAAAAAGCTGTTTTTCCCCCTTTCCCACCAGTCTCATTACGGGATGACCGTCACTTCTGCACTTCTTTCAATTACTGAAAAAAACAAAAAAACAATTGGCCATCTCCAACGGGGATTTGTTCATCCTTTCGTGGTGTCAATTTAGCTGTTACAATAAAGCTCAGACTGCTCAAATGAAGTAGCAGTAAGGAGTTCTAGTATAAAACTAGCAAGTACCTAAGGAACATGCAAAAACCAACAATTGCACAGTTGGCACCAATAAAATCTTGCTCGCCTAGCATATTATTTTTGTTGTTTTGTTGTCTCTTGGTAGTTGTCAATGTTAAGCCGTAAAAGCATACAGCATCATTTTGTTGGGTGGTCCCATCAGGACCTCAGACTTAAGTAGTGTGCAGCCAGGTTGGTAAGTGGAAATGACAGGTTTATTTGTCTGTCCTGTTGTACGACAATACCATCAAAGCACATTTAACCCTTAAAGGAGTACGGAATGTTGGGAAATGAACGTTCTAAAGAATATCTGGGTTCATTGAATTCAACAAAGAATTTTAGAACCTTCAATTGTTGCGGAACTTAGAATGTTCAAAAACCTACACCTTTTAAGGGTTAAAGATGATTCCTCAAAAATGGTGAAATCTCTGCCTACTGTTGCTGTAAAGTGTTAAGCCAGCAGAGATGAGCGGGTATGTTTGTGTGTGTGACTCCTCTTCTTAGGGTTGGGGTGCTGGAGGACGACTTCACCTGCTTGGGCATCCTGTGTGCCATCTTCTTCTTCCCCATTGGCATCCTCTTCTGCCTCGCCCTGCGCCAGCGGAGGTGCCCCAACTGTGGTGCCACGTTCGGCTAGAGCCACCGAGGACCAAAACAGAGCAGCGGCCAGAATGATGGCGGTGGCGGGGACCCAGGCCTGGCCTCTCTTGCCCATGCTTTTATCTTTATTTTGTCAATCATATTTGCACACCAGTAATGCCATGCATAAAAAAACACATCTATTGATAATGAGAATCTTATTTTTTAAGATGCATGTGATGATAAATGTATTGTTCATTTTTACATGACGAGACAATGTTAATGATCGACAACTCGGTGATTAGCTGCCCCAGTTCTGACCTCTTTCATCCAATCATTGGTGCCTTTACTAAGTCAGAGGGTGATTGTGCGAATGGAGTTTCAGATCTTTGCTCTCATCAGCAGGATGTGGAATATAACCCCCCCACTGGACTAGCAGACAGGTGGAGGGGGAGTCTTGCTAACACACCTCATTGGAGTGACTAGCAGGAGAAGTGGAGTTAGACGAAGACCATCATGTCACCCATTTTTTTTTTCTTTTTCTTTTTTAAACAGAAAATGTGCAGGTCACTCTGGTCTATGCAGGTATTTGAACTGTTGCCGCTGACCAGTGCATTCTGGGAAAAGGGAACAAGAAGCTGTCCTAGTCATGTGTCTCCCTTGGCGTGGGAGATTTATGGCCACAATGGTGTTGTACAATCATGCAGTCCACCACGCAGAGGACTAAACCTGCTGTTCATCTTTCTCCCTCTTTCTTTTCTCTCTCATCCCGAGGCCTCTCTTCTTAATCTTACTTTTTATCTAGAAATCTTCTTAAACTGATTCAGTTACTTCTACAGAGTTGGTTCTCTCTAATTTACTGTCCTTTTCTACAAGTCAGTTTGCTTGATTAGATGCTGTTTATCTCGAAAATTCACTGCAAGTTTATACAAATATAGTTTTTTTTTTTTTTAGAGACAGCGCTCACCTGTTTCTTCTCTTTTGGGGGCCATAATAATCCTTGCACTGCACTGATATTTGCATTTAGCATTTGTATGAAATGGATGATGCTTTCAGATAATGGATTGTCTGTCTGTACATGGTATATGCAGCCTTCAGGTACACTGCGCAGTGTAGCTGTGCTAAGGCTCTGCTGGCCTTCTTTTGGCAAATGAAAACCTACAGTTGTTGCAATAAAGTCGTTTCTAAGTCACGCCATGTCCGCATGCCAGATGAGTTTCAATGCACATGATTTTTTGTTGGCTTTTTGTTAGGTGATGTATACTGAAGCTTATTTTTGGTAATGACTGTAAAAAGTGTGGTTTTCATCATGTATCAGTTGAAAAAAAATGTCTTATTTTTGTGTGTGTGTGTGTGTGTGTGTGTGTGTGTGGCTTGCTAATTGTTTAAAGTTTAATGAAAGGGTATTTTAATTTTCTGCTCAGTCTCCTTCAGAACACAGTGCATGCAGTCATGATCAGTCTGCACTTTTTATATGAGAGAAATACTGTAAATTAAAGTATATGAGTGCAACCTGAATGATGACTAAGTGATCTTTAAAAATAAAAGTATCCTCTATATAAAGATTACTCAAAGACTCTATATCTGATCAAGCAGTCTAGGGACAGATAATGATGCTGTGTATGTTCCATTATTGTTACAGAAAAGGTCTCATTATGTATTTTTGTACAGGTTAAATCAGTCTCTTGGAATAACAGGCTTGAGGCTCCTCTTTACAACATTAAAGCAAGAACATGCTCATTTTAAGAAAATGTTTGGCAGGTATGTTTTGTATCTTAGTCATAATGTCAATAATCAGTTATGCAGGAATAACATCCACCTGTGCAGAAATAAAACATTTATTTTTATCTTCATAGAGCAAGTATGCAACATAGTCACATGATAAACAGCAGCAAGAGAAAATAAAAAGAAGCTTTGCACTAGGCATCTGAATGGCTTCCCTGAAATGCCAAGTTGAAATGGCAGTAAATGTGATGAAGGGAGAAACACAGTGTTAACTTTACACCTGCACAAGATGTCTTTCTGGTGGAGGAAAATACAGGGCTGAATTAGAGGTTAAGGCAAAAGTGTTCTTCACTGTGTGAATCAAATCTAGTCGTATACTGTACATCCAAAAGTATCCACAGTAGACAAAAACACTGAATAAACAGAAGGACTGGCTGAGTGTTGCATGTCTAGCATTTCTGTGTGGAATCTATATGCAGACAGTACTTGAATAGCTGGGCCATGGCACAGAAACTACAAGTGCTGTTGAAAGTAAAGAAACACTTAAATGAAGTCCATGCTGAGGAGAACACATTTACAAATCAAGGCTCTATTGAAACTATCTGCTACTGTGTGTGCTTCCATGAGAGAAGTTCAGTATATGCCCTAAACTATCCTCCCAAAGCTGACTCAAGTCATTTCAGACAACTAGGCCTGCCCAGTCTCTCCATTCAGCATCATCTGTCATGACAGTGAACTGAGTTTGCTTTGTGTCCCAGTCCTACTTTTGCTTTCAAGACAAATAAATTCCTGCACATTCAGTAGAGGACTTCCTACAATGTGCTCATATGCCTCTCCATCTCGGGCCCATATGCCTCTCCATCTCGGGCTTGTATCATAGACATCAGTAGGTATTTAAAATATTATTGTCAACAGACAAAGCACATAATCAAAACACTAGCAACACTATCAGAGGGACGTTCATTCAATGTCAGCCCCACATACAGTATACATTCAGTATTTGTCCTATGGCAACATTATATCCTTAACGGTTATTCAACTTCAACAAGATACAGCGAAAATCTATCTACATAGGAAGAGAATGTACAATTTTAGATATTTGTATTATGTCATCTTGCTTTGTTGCATAAATTGCCTGTATCACTAGTGGCAATGTCAGAACTGATTAGCAAAATATACATGTATACTGTATCTCTCTAAAAGTTATATAAATAAATGTACTTCTCTACTCACTCCAGCTCACAGTGCCAGACCGATTGTATACAGCAGTTACCTGTCTACTCTAAACAATACAAATGAACACAAAACTTGACATCTTTGACATCGTGTCTTCCCACAGGCGTCCGAATCAGTCCAGATCAGTCTCTGCATCATGCTAGTGTCCCTGGGCTCCTCTCTCAGATGACGGGAGCCGATCTGTCATTGGTGACGGTGGGCCGCAGTCTGACAGTAGCAAATGGGTTTCCTCCACCTCTGTTGGGGGACGGGGGGTGGGGTGGGGGTGGGGGGATGGAAGCGTGTTAGTAACATCCACACACAATGGGACGCAAAACATCTCTCCGCATATCTATAAGTCAGCCAATGCATATTTTTTTTAATTGATGGCCGTGTTGTGTCCAGCTGGGGCCGTGCTCTAGTGCCTGTCTGCACACTCCCAGGGCAAGTCTACAGCACATTTTCAGTATCACAGAAAATAGTTACAGAAAAACAGACATATAGTTATTTGAGTCCTCCCTGCAGAAGAACCCTCAAAAGACAGCAACGCTTTACAGTCCACAGTCATAAGATAAAAACAGCATGTTGCCCTGATGGATTTAAATGTTACAAACGCGTAACACCACTGTTATTAATAATCGTCGTGACTTAGTAACCTACACGTATGTCAACGTTGTTTTTATTTTTATGTTGTTAAGAACCCACCTCGGACAAAGAAATGTAGAAATTAGGTAAAGGCTATCGTAGAAGGCCTACACACAGTGAATCCTAAGGGACAGATACTCACGCAAGGAAAGGTGGTCTTGAGATTCCATTCATTCTGTGCACCTGTAAGAAACAAAACAAAAAGTAACATTAGATAAAAGCTCAGTTCACAGTCTGTGTTTCTTTCTCTTCATGAACACAAACACACACACACACACACACACACACACACACACACACACACACACGTGTCACAAGTATCAGATATCATCAAGGCTAGTCTCTGTTGCCACAGAAACCAAGTTCCTTTGACCAAACAGGATAAGGCACCTGAGCACACTCACTACCGTGTGACCGTATCAAACAGATGCGAGGAATGCTACACATCTGGAAAGACACGTCCCATGCTACTGTACCTTGTGCTAAAAACCTGACAGTGCAACATTCTACTAGCTCATACAGTCACAACACTAACAGCTTTTTTTTTCATTTCTGTAGGCTGTTAAGGAAAAATCCAGTATTTGTATTTGGTAGACACTTAGTGACAGATATGACACAATAGTTGCACTGGAGAGGTTGAATACGAGACAGCAACACTGTCAGAAACCATTTCAACAGTAAAGCAAAAAGGGCCCTTTACTTTAGTAAAATGACAAATGTATTTCAGAGTATAAGTGTGTGGAATATAATGAGGTTCAACACCATATAAAGGAGTGCACCATCTCCATCATCATGCAGCTCACCATTACTCCAATTTAAAAGAGGAATAATGAATTATTCAAATTCCATCCTGCATATGATTAATCTATTTCAATTAATACTGCAGCCTGACTGAAGAGTGATGGATGTGGGCTCTGCCCTGGCTCCATCTGGAGTCACTGCAATTTCATTTCCACAGTGGGGCTCTGAGTGGCAGTATCCCTGACCGGTCACAAGAGGGCACTGTCCACCTTTGTGCTGCGCCAGTAGTCCTCAGTGACCCTGTCTTCCGCAGTCCCTCATCGTCAGCCCTGCCTGGCTCATCTTCGGCTGCCGCTGCCCAGCTGTCTGTCTGCTCTTAATCCCGATTTTAATAATCTCAGAGGGAGCAGAGTGAAGCCGCTCTACCGGACTGTCCAATTTCTCAACTGGACGTTCTGCTATCAGTCAAAGATGTTTCCTCTCTCTCTCTCTCTCTCTCACACACACACAGATACATGTGCTTGTGAGATAAGGAGACCGAGAGTCTGGGGCATTGTGTCTTAACTTGGAAACTTTTAGCATGTGAATGTGTTTGCATGTGAATGTGTGTATCTGTCTATCTGTTGTGTTATGCTGATTAGATGCCTGCATGTCAGGTTCAAATGTTCTCTGATGAAACCAACTCACACGCAGGTGGGACACACCCATAGTCGTTATCTCTAATACTCGTTTATCTCTCGCTCACTCTCCCCTTCTCCTTCTATCTCTCCATCTCGGTCAAGTCAAGTCAAGTCAAGTCAAGTCAAGTCAAGTCAAGTCAAGTCAAGTTTATTTATATGTATTTCATACACAGAGGTCATTCAATGTGCTTTACATAACCAAAACTAAACAATAATAACAAATAAAAGCATAGAAGGGACGAACATAAAACACAAGGTAAAATCATTTAAAAATAAAGAATAATTAGTAAGCAAAAACAAAGGCAATAAAAGACAAGGTCTAAAGAAGGTCAAAAGAAAAATTATCAAGGCAGATTCAGAATTTGTAACTCGACACAGTTAGCAGGAAGCATCTGAGAACAGTTTGGTCTTAAGTCTAGATTTAAAACTGGCTACAGTTGGGGCCTTTTTGATGTCATCCGAAAGTTGGTTCCACAGCTGAGCCGCATAGCAGCTAAAAGCTGCTTCACCATGTTTAGTTCTAACTGTAGGTTTTACTAGCAGGTTTTTCACCTGGGACCTGAGAGGACGAGAAGGTGTGTACTGCTGAAGCATGTCTGACAAGTATTTAGGTCCTGCTCCATTTACTGATTTTTAACAAGCAATAGTGCTTTAAAGTCAATTCTGTGACTTACTGGAAGCCAGTGCAAGGATTTAAGAATTGGAGTAATGTGGTCAGTTCTTTTAGTTTTTGTTAGAATCCTAGCTGCTGCATTTTGTATCACCTGAAGCTGTTTAATAGTCTTAGGAAGGAAGTTAGGAAGGCCTGTGAACAGTCCATTGCAGTAATCAACCCTGCTGGAGATAAATGCATGAATGAGTTTTTCTAAGTCATGTTTTGACATCAGCCCTCTGAGTTTGGCAATATTTTTGAGGTAAAGCTGATTTAGTTATCACTTTCATGTGGCTGTTGAAATTTAGATCACTGTCAATTAATACACCAAGATTTTTAACAGTATCCTTTGCCTTCAACCCTTTTGTGTCAAGGAGAGTGGCAACCCTAAGTCTTTCCTCCTTTTTACCAAATATAATTACTTCAGTTTTTTTCTTTGTTCAGCTGAAGAAAATTTTGAGACATCCAGGTCTTGATTTGTTCTATACACTGACACATAGATTCAAGAGGACCATAGTCGTTTGGTGATAGAGCTAAGTAAATTTGTGTGTCATCTGCATAGCTATGATATGAAATCAAATTATTTTGAATGATTTGTCCAAGTGGGAGCATATAGAGGTTGAATAATAGTGGCCCCAAGATCGACCCCTGGGGAACACCACAGGTCAAGGACGTTGGTGTTGAGGTACAGTTTCCGATGGCAACAAAGAAGCTCCTTTCTTGTAGATATGATTTTAGCCAGTTGATAACTATGCCTGTAAATCCAACCCAGTGTTCTAGTCTGTGTAGTAAAATATTGTGATCAACAGTGTCAAATGCTGCACTAAGGTCCAGTAGCACTAGGACTGATGTTTTACCTGAATCTGTGTTGAGGCGTATGTCATTGGAAACTTTAATGAGAGCTGTTTCAGTGCTGTGATTTGCCCGAAAACCAGACTGAAAGTAATCAAAATACCCATTTGATGTTAGAAAGGTGGTTAATTGATTAAAGACTACTTTTTCAATAATTTTGCCAATAAAAGGTAGATTGGATATGGGCCTGTAATTGTTTAGCATGGAGGCATCCAGGTTATTCTTCTTGAGAAGTGGCTTTACAACAGCTGTTTTCAGTGACTTAGGAAAAGTGCCAGACAGCAGTGATACATTTACAATTTGAAGGACACCCGCCACTATGAGGTGAAAAACAGTTTTGAAGAAATTAGTAAGCAGAGTGTCTAAGACACATGTGGAAGAGCTGAGATTCTGTACCGTTTTTTCAAGTGTTTTATAGTCTATCAAGCTGAACTCTGACATCAAGTTTAGTTTCCCTCTGTTTGTTGCTGGAAGTTCAGGTTGTTGAATTTGTAATTGAGCAGATATGTTGAGTCTGATTTTGTCAATTTTACCTTTAAAAAAGGATGAAAACTCATTGCATTTATTAGTTGAGAGAAGTTCAGGCACTAATTGTGAGGGGGGATTTGTTAACTTATCAACAGTTGAAAATAGAGTACGAGTGTTATTTGAACTTCTATTGATAATGTTAGAAAAGAAAGACTGCCTTGCTTTGCATATTTCAGAGTTTTATGTGCGGAGCATCTCTTTATGGATTTCATAGTGGATCTGAAGTTTGTATTTACGACATTTTCTTTCAGTCTTCCTACACTCTCTTTTTAGAAGTTTAACTGCTGGATTTTGCCTCCATGGTGCTTTCTGTTTGTCCTTAACTTTCTTGAATTGTAATGGAGCAATGTCATCCATAATGTTTGCCATTTTTGCATTAAAGTGATCAAATAAGTCTTCAGAGTCTGACAGTTGACTTGACTTTAGTGAAAGTGCTTGCTCAAAGAGAGCACTTGTCTGGTCATTTATGATTCTCCTTTTTACCATCATAGCTGTGTTTTGAGTGTGTGGGGACATAGACACATCAAAGAACACGCAGAAATGATCAGATAAGGCCAGGTTTTTAACAGCTGTAGAGACATCGAGACCCTTTGTGATAACAAGGTCGAGGGTATGGCCGAGAGAGTGTGTTGGTCCCTGTACATGCTGTGTTAGGGAGAAAGTATCGATTAGTGCAATGAATTCCTTGGCATAATTGTTTTCAGGATTATCCACATGCAAGTTTAGATCCCCTAATATAATAAGACAGTCAGACTCTATGCAAACAACTGATAGCAGTTCACCTAGCTCTTCAAGAAAAACTTTAGCTGAATGTTTCGGAGGCCTGTAAATTGTCAGTAATAAAATCTGAGGAGAAGACTTAATGCATGCGCACAGATATTCAAATGAAGTAAAGTCACCGAATGACGACTGATTGCACTGAAAAGACGCCTTGAAAATTGTGGCTATCCCCCCACCTCTTTTATTTGCTCTGGTAGCACTCAAAAACTCACTCTCGCTGTTTCTGTCTTGCTCTTTGGTTACGGGGGGGGGGGGGGGGATACTATTTGTGTATTTGTTGAACCTGACAATTGTTGACCATAGACAAATGATTGCATGTTTTGTTTGTTTTTTTGTGTACACCGGCAGGTGCACCTGTCTCTTTGTAGTACCCGTCCACGTCTGTGTACTGTAAGTGAGTGAGTGTGTATGTGTTAATGTGTGTATGAGAGAGAGAGAGAGAGAGTGAGAAAGAGAGCGAGAGAGAGAGAGAGAGAGAGAGAGAGAGAGGGGAGAGAAAGGGAGTGTAGGTGAAGGTTTCAAGTTGATGTGTGCTCAGATGGAATTCCATCGGATGAGAAGTGTACAGAATATTCACTCTAGACAGCCTGGGAGAGAATGGGGTGGGGAGAGAAGAGACACAGAAGAGACAGATGAAAGGCATGACAGAGAGAAAGAAACTGAAAAGTACAGAAAAAAAGAGGGCAAAACCACTGGAACGAGAGCGAGGGATGCAGAGAGCTCAGAGATGGACTGATACCACGACCGAAACTCCAGCGAGGGAGCTGATAAATATTTCACACTGGCCGAGGGAGCACGGCACAGTGGCGACGTCTCCTCTTACCTCTCACCATTCAGCCGTCCTCACCAAACATCAGAAATCAGAGCCAACACCACCACAACCACCCCGCACACACACACACACACACACACACACACACACACACACACACACACACACACACACACACACACACAAAGCTAGCCCTAGTTGGCCACAAAAACGCACCGTGTGTGTGTGAGTGTGTGTGTGTGTCTTGGGTGATTTCCTATTCCACCAACGCGAGCGAGAGAATGGGCCCGGTGAGTTGAGCCAGCGGTGGCCAAACTAATTAAGGTGAGAGGAGAGCTCAGGCCCAGATCAGATGTCATGCTCTGGACCAGCTCCGGCTTCTCTCAGGGCTGCCTGCGTGTAATGCCGGGAGTGGCGGGCGTCACGGCAGCCTGCAGCCCGGTGTTGGGTTCCAATGGGGCTGCTCCCAGCAGAGAGCAAGCGAGCCAGAGAAAGAGAGAGAGAGAAAGAGAGAGATAGAGAGAGAGAGAGAGGTATTACCAGTAACTGTAGGCCGAGATCACCGCATTACCTGCTGGGACCAACAGTCATTATGCCACCCCATGTTTCTCTGAGCTTTGCGCTCTCAGGAAATTAGGGTTGTTTACATGTTAATCATTCACAGATGGGGGGGGGGGGGGGGTCATGTGTCTGAGTCCTGCTGTTTTCTACAGACGGTCACATTACTGATGCATCACAGAGAGTGACTGGCACATGAGGGGAGTGAGGACCACAGCCAGGCCACACAGTGAGTGTAGTACAGACCAAAGATTCTAGAGCGCTACGCGCCGCTCTAGAATC